>NC_133861.1:24051082-24052366 GCF_044706935.1 Curcuma longa | reverse complement strand
AGGAGATCAAGTAGCCTCCCTACAATAGTTAACTTTAGAATAAGAGTTAAGTTCATATTGGTAAGGGGATCAAATCCTCCCCCTACATCAAATCCTCTCTTTAATTCCTAAACTTAAGTCTATCCTCTCCCCCTTTGTAACACCAACTCCCCCTAAATTCCAGCGTGTCTCCTCCCGAAACGCAGTAACATAAAATGAATAGAGATAAACAAGAGAGACAGACATGGCAGAAGAGAAGCATACGATATAAGAAAGCGATAAACATGGTATAAAAATACAAGGTAAAGTAAATGAAACAGGCAAAGTAACAACTAGTCAGAGTACATGCTGGTGAAAGTAGCAAGTAAAGTAATAGCATATCAGAGTAGCAAGTCAAACAGTAGAGTAGCAAGTCAACAGTCAACACAGACCAACATGAAAGGACATCAAGCCAGTATCGGGATCTACAACGGTATCCCCGACAACCAAATCAGAATCCGGTAACGGAGCATCATCTGTAGGAGCATCGGCTGGAGAAGCGGTATCTAGAGGAGCACTGGAGGAGGGCTGCGGAGGTGGACGACCGCTCATCCAAGCCTGCAACATGTCGTACATGCTGGTCATCTGACCTCGCATCTCCACGAAACCAGAGTCCATCCGTGCCCCGAGTGTGGAAAATCCGGTGTCCATCCGTACTCCCAGCTCGGTGAAGCGTGCCTCCAGCGCACCTATCTGAGCCTGGTAGTCAGGCTCAGCGACATAATCTGGATCCTCCTCATCCTCAGCAGCCTCAGCCTCCTCTGCAACAGGATCCTCCTCGATGTCCATGGCAACTGGTGCAGCAGCTGGAAGTGGAAGTGTACCTGGTGCCCGCCCGTCTACCCATCTGACCTCTCCATATCATGTGGTGATCTTGGATTTCGAGAAAGCTCGAACTCCAAGTCTACTCTTTGGACATCTTTTCCACCTTGCCCCTAGTGACATCGATACTTAACGACTCCAACCACCTGATAAGAATATTGTCATACGACATATGAACCTTCCCATTGACCGATGAGGTATGGTGGATGATAGAAGCAAAAATGTGAGCGGCAATATCAACATCAAGCCGCTGAAGGAGGGCATACACAAGTAAACAGGATCCGAGCACCAGAATGGCAGCAGAAGCTCGAGAGGTAATGGGCAAGATGCCAATTGAGCTGCTCTCTTGAACAATATATAGTCAACCGCAGACATCCGAAGAGCTCGAAAGGCGGTGATACCGCCATCCGGTCCATCAGGACGAGGACGGTGAAGAAGATGCTG
>NC_133861.1:24046674-24050982 GCF_044706935.1 Curcuma longa | reverse complement strand
ACTAAAAATATATGATCGTTGGGGTGTACTTGAGGGGGTTGAGTAGCGCGTTCGTCGCTCGTTCGTTTTTCTATCAAAGACACTTGCAGCGGATTAAATAAACAAGCACAGGGGCTCGTGGATTTTACTTGGTTCCTAACCCCCCAAGGTTAGTACGTCCTAGGTCTATGTACGGGAGGTGCCTGTCCACTAGTCGTCTTTCCGAACGATTGTCTGGAGGCGGAGAAACTCGTCTTATTGTCTAGAAAATATATAAATGTAAATACAATGTAAGACTTAAGAAAAGAATAAACCAAATACGTGTAGTAACAGATTCGGAAGTTCTGAGCGCCACACACTCTTCCTGGAACTTTTCTGGTTGTACGAGCCTGGCCTCGTTCGCGTTCAGCAGCACCACAGGATGAAGAGAATGATATAGAGAGATTATATCTGGTGCTTCACGCTGAGGTTCCTTATAAAAACCCTTTCGGGCATCTGGATTCTTATCTGGACGCCTAGATAAAATCCGATCCGATCTTCTCGGTCTTATCTGGGCCGATTCTTCTGGATCCAGGAGCCTGGAACCTATAGGGGCGCTTGGACCATCCAGGTGCCTGTAATAATATTTGGGCGCCCGGATCCAGTCAACTCGGGTTTGACCTGAGTTGACCCTGAACTTAGTTTGGCTGCTTTTGTATGTTCCTCTTATGCTTCTTTCATCTTGCTTCTAGCTCCTGGTTTTGCAAAATAAGCATACAAACACTCAAGCAACCTAAGCCTACTTGTAGTCTGTTTTAACCATCTAGGCTTACCTAAGCCTTATTCTATAGGTCTAACCTACTAGCTTATTCGTGCCTAACTCTCCTTTAGGACTAGTCACTTCCATAGGTGGATTTCCCACCTGCCAAACATCTAGTTTGGACTCCCTTACTTAACCTCCAGTTAGAAAAGATTGTATAATTTGCAAAGAAGGATTAATTCCAAGTCAAAGGCGTTTTAGAAGGACAATTGAAAGCCAATTAGATCCAGAAGCACAGCTGGAAATTTCTAAATCTAGAAGAGCAACAATGGTTCCAGCAGAAATTCTTTATTCTGCAGGTTACAGACCAACCCAACACCGAGTATATCAGCACTACTCGGAGGAAGATGTTCTGTGCGTAAAAGATGGACAGGTGGATCTGCCACTTGTCACTACACAGAGCCATAGAGCTCTAAGAGAGGCTGGGTTTAACCACATCCATGTGGGCCTCCTAATGGTAAGAGTTTACACTCTTCATAGACGTGATGCAGGGACCATGGCACTGGTTATTCTACGAGATACACGATGGCGTGGAGATCGTGCAATCATCGCGACAATGGAAATGGATCTGTCTAGGGGAACGCAAATGACTTATGTCATACCGGATTTAATGATAAGTATTGATGACTTCTCAAATCATCTTGAATTATCAATACAAACCCATGGTTATAATGAATGGCAGGGAGACACGAGTAATTTGTTATAATGATTTCCAAGATTTCTGAAGGGCAATATCATCAGAAGAGGGTAACCAACAGGTTGTATAATATGAAGGTAACCTTCGAGATACCCGAAATTATCCCATTCTCAGTCAATGCAATACGTGATACAGGGGCTTCAACATGCTGTATAGACAGAAAATCAATACCTGATAAAGCACTGGAGCAGAGTGCTAATACGGTAATGATCAGTGGAGTAAATTCAAAACAGACAGCGAGTTTAAAATTGAAAGGAGGTTACATGAGAATCGGTGAAAGTAAGTTTTGAATTCCCTTCACTTACTCATTTGATATGACCTTGGGGGAAGGGATACAAATGGTATTAGGATGCAATTTTATTAGAAGTGTAAAAGGAGGAGTCCGCATTGAGGGAAATAATGTTACTTTTTACAATAACATTACCTCAATAGTGACTAATCAAGTTGCAGCCTATTCAATTGAAGAACTTCAGCTGAATGAATTGGAGTATATGGAAATTCAAGAGCAGGTATGTTTTGTCACTAATCCTTATAATTCAAGGGTGTTGCAGAGGCATGGCAGTCTAATAGAAAATTTGAAGCTTCAAGGATTCATTGGAGAAGACCCATTACTACATTGGGCCAAGAATAAGGTTGTATGCAAGTTGGATCTGATCAATCCAGATATTACTATTCAAGATAAGCCTCTTTCACATATAACTCCTGCATTGAAATCTATCTTTGAAAAATATGTTAATTGTTGAAATTGAAGGTGATTAGACCAAGTAAAAGTAGGCACCGAACTATGGCCATGATTGTTCAATCTGGGACAACTATAGATCCTGCAACAGGCAAAGAGGTCAAAGGCAAGGAGAGGATGGTTTTCAATTACAAAACACTCAATGATAATACTTACAAAGATCAATATAGCCTCCCAGGGATTAATACAATCATCAAGAAGGTCAGTAATTCCAGAATTTATTCTAAGTTTGATTTAAAATCGGGTTTTGATCAGATTGCAATGGACCCGAACTCGGTGGAGTGGACTGCGTTCATTTGCCCACAAGGACTATTTGAATGGTTAGTGATGCCCTTCGGATTGAAAAATGCACCCGCTATATTTCAGAGAAAAATGGACCATGTATTTAAAGGTACTGAAGAATTTATTGCAGTATATATTGATGATATACTAGTTTTTTCCAAAACTGAAGCAGAACATATTAAGCATTTGGAAACTATGCTTAGTTTGTGTCAGGAGCATGGACTAGTATTATCCCCCACAAAGTGTAAATTAGCAGTACCAAAAATTGAGTTTCTAGGAGCTGAGATTGGGGAAGGAAAGCTTAGGCTTCAACCCCATATAATCAAAAAGATTACTGAAGTAAAGGATGATCAGCTCAAAGAAAAGAAGGGGCTTAGGTCATGGTTAGGAGTATTGAATTATGCAAGGACTTATATACCTAACCTAAGTTCTAAACTAGGTCCTCTCTATGAGAAAACCTCAATACATGGTGATAAAAGGATGAAGGGATCAGACTGGGAATTAATTAGACAGATTAAAGAGCAAGTAAAAACTCTGCCTGATCTGGAAATACCCCCAGAAGGAGCATATATTATACTGGAAACAGATAGATCAATGACAGGATGGGGAGGAATTTGTAAATGGAAGAATAATAAGTATGATCCCAGGAGTTCTGAAAGAATATGTGCTTATGCACATGGAAAGTTTCCCACAGTAAAATCAGTGATAGATGCTGAAATATTTGCAGCAATGGAAACAATGACAGCCTTAAAAATTCATTTTCTTGATAAGGAGGAGATTACGCTCAGAACAAATTGTCAGGCAATAATTTCCTTTCATAATAAAACTGCAAGAAATAAACCCTCAAGGGTTAGATGGCTGGCTTTCACTGATTTCATTACAGGAACTGGGGTAAAGGTACATTTTGAACATATAGATGGCAAATTAAATTTGTTTGCAGATACTTTATCCAGGCTAGTGACGGAGCCTGAAGTTGTAGCTGTTCTTACTGAGGAAGGATGTTCATCAATTGCTTAGCAGGAAGAAGCCGCTGCATCCACTAATTATCCGCTATTAACAAGGTATGAAGATCTTATGTGTGAAACCTCTAAACAGATATTATACAAGGCGGACCATGATAAGCGAGAAGAAATGGCGAGCATTGAAGAGCAGGGACTACGCAATATTTTGTCTAGCATGCATGAGATGGAGCTCATACTTCAAATGAAGGAGGTGGATTTTGGACATCGAGCCAATGCTGAAGGAGGAAGGCGGGACCCATTTCCTCAAAGTTCGCAAAGACCTCAACCAAGTGATCAAAATTACTGGAAGAAAAGCTTACCAGAATTAAAGCAGAATAGAAAAGATCTTTGGAATTTGGTTGAAAGAATGAAGAGGATAAGCTCGGAAATAAAGCAGATTCGCCCGTGAAGCGTGATGGAGCCCGTCAAAGCAGGGAATCAAATCGTCCTCCGCTATCTTCCTTTATGTGAATTATTGTACTTTATGCTTACTTTATGCATTATTGTTACTTTAGTCGCTGGCACTAAGAGTTGAGCCCCGGGGAGCCGCTCAAAGTGGTTACAGCTGTTATTCCTTAGGAGTGAAGGAATGTATTTGGTAGACAGAGAGTGATAAGTATGAAGGACGATGGGGCCCAATGAGCACCCGCTTCATGCATATCACAATCTCTTCTCGCCTATATAAGTGTGCTTGTATAATCAGTTTAGACACACTTGAACACTACCAAGTGATCTATTCTGAAGTTTGCGAGTTTGAGTTTGTGAGTTTGTGAGTTTTCATCCTGCCTTAGAGTTTGTAAACCTTTTCTGA
>NC_133861.1:24032188-24046574 GCF_044706935.1 Curcuma longa | reverse complement strand
AATCTATGAGGATAAGGATTTATTGTGATTTTGAGGATTCTTAGGATCGTATACCGGGGTGCCTTGTGACAGAAGGTTAACCTTTAACCGGACCTTCCGAGGAAATCTTTAGGCTACAATGAATCATTATGAGAGATATCTAATGGTTATTGATTGTTAGGGAGAGGTCCTTAAATGGATACCCGGTGACAGAGGGTAGGACACTGGTAGTATGCTGGAGTGCCCGGTGACAGCGGGAGAGCCATAACCAGGCTAACTGGTGTCATCTCAAACTAACAATCATAACGCTAGAACACTATTGATTTTATTCCGAGGAAACCTGACGAGGTCTAATTGGATACATTGGTTAGAATCCCTATAAATGTGCATGTATTTGAGGAATGGTAAAGGATCCATAGTCAATCAAACATAATCTCAAGGAATCCGAAGTCCTAGGATCGTTTCCACACATCTGTCATAGTTGATTTCTCTCTATTTGAGGATTTAGGAGCTCGAACACTCTCTCTTCCCCACACCAATTCAACGTAAGTGATCTCTCCACTCTTATTGTACTAGTTTAGTGATCAATTCCACGGTCCCTGTGGATTCGATATCTTTTATTACTTGACGACATTCCGTATACTTGCGGAATGCACATCAAGTTTTTGGCGCCGTTGCCGGGGATCGTGCGTAATTGTTTACTAAGCTTTTACATTAAGAACTTTTTTTTCTTTTATACATTGCTTCCATTTATTCTTTTTATTCTTTTCATTCATTGATTGGTACTATTTTTTTAGGCTTATTAATTGTCTGGCATTTTAATCATTTGTTTTGATTGTTGTGCATGCGCAGGGCCAACCCAGTGGAGTTTCCTTTCGACCCTGAGATTGAAAGAACTTACTGAAGGAGACTTCACTCACAAAGGGTAAACATCAAGAAGAATCATCAAACACAATGGCCCAGAAATCATTGAAAGATTACGCCGCACCACAATCGAGAGGAACGACATCATGCATCGCCATACCAAACATCGAAGCAGCAAACTTTGAATTCAACCCTGGATTTATTAACATGATACAACAGAACCAGTTTGGTGGCGGACCACATGAAGACCCGAACCTGCACTTGGAAATATTTTCTGATATATGCAGTACTAGAAGGATGCAGGGGGTCAGTTTTGATGTCACTCGACTTCTATGCTTCAGATTCTCTCTCCGTGATAAGGCGAAGATTTGGTATCATTCGCTACCTCCTAATTGTATTCAACACTTGGGAACAGTGTGAACAATTATTCTTGAACAAGTTTTATCCCCCAAGTAAAATGGCTCACATGAGAAATATGATCTCAAGTTTCATGCAATTAGATAGTGAATCTTTATTTGAAGCTTGGGATAGATTCAAAGGGATGTTGAGGAAGTGTCCACACCATGGACTATAACGTTGGCTTATCATTCACACCTTCTACAATGGAATCAACTATCAGACAAAGGTTTACTTGGATTCCGCTGCAGGAGGTGCACTTATGAACAAAAGTCTTGAAGAAGCCGAGGAATTAATAGAGAATGTGGCACTCAATCACCATCAGTGGGCCAACGAGCGAGGTAGCAGTGTCAAGAACTCTCAGGGAAATACAATGTAGATTCCCTCACCAAATTTAATGCGCAGATGGATCAAGTGGGTAGTCTTGGCAAGCAAAAGTCCAAGTGGGAAGTCTTGGCAAAAAAAGTCCAAGTGGGTAGTCTTGGCAAAGCAAAAGTCCAAGTGGATAGTCTTGGCAAGGAAAAGTCCAAGTGGGAAGTCTTGGCAAGGAAAAGTCCAAGTGGGAAGTCTTGGCAAGGAAAAGTCCAAGTGGGTAGTCTTGGCAAGGACTTGACATGACGAAGCTGATGGAAGCATCTCAAGCTAGTGCAGGGAAGGCATGAGGCTGTGGGAGATGTTTGAAGGCCGAGGTCTAGGTCAAGAGAAGCTGAAATGTGATTTTTCAGCTTCACCAGTCGACTGGCCCTGCCAGCAGTCGACTGCTCATAAATCAGACGCACACAGAAAAATCAGTCGAGCCAGAGGAAGACAGGAGTCGACTGGGCAGTCGACTGGTGTTATGGTGAGTCGACTGTTGCCAGTCGACTGGTCTTGGAACAGTCGACTGTGATTTGAACGTTGCAGAAAATTGACAAGCATTTAATGCGCTTTAATGCGAGATTTTGTTGCCGATTGAAGGCATCAGTCGACTGGCCCTGCCAGCAGTCGACTGATGTTGCAGAGATATAAAAGAAGCCTGCACGAGAACAACTCATCTTTTTCGCTATTCTTTTATTACTTTGTGCTTCTTCTGAGAACTTGTTTGTTCTCTATTCTCTGCTTTCTTCCTCTCCTCCTGGACATTCTTTCATATCATTTTTGAGGAGATCGAAAGAGTTGTAAAGGTTTCTCCGCCTTCGAGGTTTTCGAGAAGGAGAAGATTCATAGTGCATCGGGTGTGTGCGTGCGTGTGGATCCTTGGATTAGTTACCTCTGCGGAGGTTGTCGACCTACCAGGCATAAACCCAAATTGATTTTCGATGACCATAGTCTCTTTCCTTAATCGTTTTTCTATTACTCTTTCCCAAAGTTTCATGGTATGACTCATTAATTTAATGCCCCTATAATTTGCACAATTTTGTACGTCCCCCTTATTCTTATATAAGGAACGTGAAGAAGATAGGAGCTAAAAATACCCAGGAGTTGTTCTAAGTTTCGAGGATGAAACTTTTATAAGGATGGGAGATTGTAATGCCCAAAAAATCTCAAAAATAGTTTTAGAAATATTCTATGATTTTTCTGGAATTTTAGAATATTTTTCTGGAATTTTTAGATTAGCGGAAGTAGCAAAATTAAATAGGAAGAAAAAATATTCAAGGCGAGATTCGAACCCACAACCTATAGGAATCTGCAATTCTTTAGATATTTCCAATAACAAAAAATCCAACAGATCCGTTCCGAAAAAGAAGGAACCGAAATTTAATTATAGGCGAGTTAGTTTAAAATAAATAGGAAGGAAAATGTCCGAGGCAAGATTTGAACCCGCAACCTTTAAGAATTTGCAACTCTTAAAATATTTCCAATGACCAAGAGACCCAGCAAGTCTGTTCCGAAAAAGAAGAAACCGAAATTTAATTATAGGCCAGTTAGGTCTAGGAATCACTTAATATAAATAGGAGGTTTAAGAGAGGGTTTTGATTATCTTCGAAAACCCTTCCCTCCCCTCTCGCCCAGAACGCCGTCGCCCTCTTTTCTCCTCTCTCTCGGTGCCCCAAACTCGAAGAACGAGGAGTCCGTCCCCCAGGATCACAAGGAAAGTTTCCGGATAACTTCTTCTACAAGGACGCTCCTCTCCGCGATAAGAACGCGTAGATATAGGAAGATCACCGAGAAGATCTTCTTCTCTAACGGAAGAATTGTAAGGAAATTAGCGCAAAAGGTAAGTACATCTCTCACCTGCAGTATAAGTTGTTTTCGTATTGTTCTTTCGCATGGTGATGTTAAGTTTTACATGACATGATTTCTGTTAAACATGAAGGTATTTATAAGTATGCTCTTTCCATGACATGATTTATGTTCGACGTGAATGTATTTATGTGTTCTTCCTCTAGTATGATTTAGGATTTAACCATGAATATGTAAATTATTCTTCCTATTTAGGATGGAAGTAAAGCGTGATAAATGATTGATGAAAGGACAAAGATATAGTAAGTAAAAGTATAAGAACTTTATGATATGTAAAGAAATGTATTTTACTTTTAAAAGGCGAGTATCGGGCCAAAGGTTCGCCCACAATGAATTCCGGGCCAAAGGTTCACCCATAAGGAAAGGAATTCCAGGCCAAAGGTCGCCTGATAAGATAAGTCCTCTGGTAGCATTCGGTGGCTAGCTATCCCGAGTCCTATCAGAGATGCGCGCATTGATACTCCGCCAGGGCCCATAAATATGTTTAAGTATGTTTACTTATTTTCAAATGTATGAATTTTCAAATATAAAGAAGTTTAGAAATTGTCTATGCAATACAAGTATTTCCATGTTCAGGTAGTTTCTGCTTAAGTACATGTCTTTATAATTACAAGTCCGTTCCAGTTTAATTCCAAAAGAATGCATGCAATGATTTTCGTTGTTTTGTGAGATTAGGTATGTACTTACTAAGCTTTGCTTATAGTTGCATTCCTTATACTGCAGATAGAGGTAAAGAAAAGCTTTAAGCAACGGGAAGCAGAGGAGGCAGCTGGAAAAGTGTTTGATGTGTGGTGTTGGCGGAACCGCGGAATAAGATCAAAGATTAAGAATTAAATAAATATTTATTTTATGTCCAAGAATTTATATTTATTTCTTTGCTTCCGCATGTTAAACAGAAAAAGAATATTTTATTTCAATTATGTTATTTAATAAGTACAAGTTAAGAAAAATTTAAAGTACGTAACGTCTCCCTATTAGTATAAGAAAGAGGGAGGCGTTACAGTTCACTCATCTTATAATCTATTGGAGTTAATCCCAGTTACTCTTATATAATTTGTATTTTTAAATTTTTTTTTGACCTTATACATTCATTTTAACATTCTCATTTTTTTTAACATTAATTTTTAGTATATATTATTTCCTAACTCCTCAACATCCTTACTCATCAAGAATGATTGCTCAAAATACAATCTTATAAAACTTATAATCTATGGGTGCATGACATTATATAAAACTTTGAAATATTTCTCCATTTTACCCATCTATTCTTTATCTTATTGATGGTATCTTCATCTATATTACTTCATTGTTGATAAATCAAATATATTTGTCGTTTGTAGCAATTTCTTAGCCATCCAACCTAACTATCCTGCATATTTTTTAACATTGAAATTATATTTGTGTATATTCAGCTTTAGTTCTAGATAGTTCAAAATGTTTAGTTTTCAATTTTTCACAAAAAGTTTAATTTTATTCTATTTAGACTTTCATCAATTAGCATAATTTCACCAAGAAAAATAAATATTAAGAAGTTTATCTTTAATATTATAGATAATTGTCTATTACTAATAAAAAATAGTTCTTAAAGTATTAATTTTTACTTCATCATTGTGCTATACCATATCCATATAATTACTAGATTTTCTCATCCCTTTGTAAAATTTACTCTGTGTAATAAATTGTCAAATTTTTTTCTAAAGCAATAAAAATAATATGCAATTCCTTTCTAAAATTTTATTTATAAGTGTTTTTATTCATTTCTAAGTAGTTGATTTTTATTCAGATAGGCAAAACTCTTTGTTGGCAATATGTACTAGATTGACATTGCATAATTACCATTCAATGCTTAACTATGGGAATGTGGTTAATGCTCAACTTCTTTGATCATATATCATTTGTCTTTACCTAGTTGTCCTTACCTAGTTTGTTGTCAGTTATCCTTTGTCTTTGAATAATTAATGGTGAACTTCTTGTCGAGATTTCAATATGTGCGTGTTTCACAAGCATAGATTTGTATCTTTATAGAGGTTTTTTAGGCATTGTATATTTCTAAATATGAAATCTTAGTTGATGAATTTTGTGTTATTTTCATGGCATAAAATCATAAATATGTTTCTTTCTGTTTGTATTTTTGTGAATAATGCAGTAGGTTCTTAAATGCTTTGTAGGTTGCTTTATGAAAATACCATGTCAAAGCCTAATGAAGCATTTAAAGGAGCCCTATCAGCAAGTAGGGTTAACTAAATAAGATTGTTTTTATGAAGAAGTGGACCATTCTCATATAATGTGGTGGAAAGATGTACATGATTAATATTTTTTACATAGAATATATTTTTTTCTTTTACTTCTACGATTCTCACTTTTTTTAATTGAGTTTTAATGATTTTAATTCGTCAGAAGATGCAACATTGCAAAAGCCTTTTACTGTTTAGCTAATCTAGAGGCTTTATTATTCAAATTTACTAGGATTAGATGTAACTTGAGAAATGGAAGGTAATCAAACATTATCCATTATATGACAAGGTTTAATATACTTCCATCACCCCTTTATCATACTTTACCAAATATACAATAACAACAAACCTCAAGAATGAGTCTCAATTAATTGGGATCATCTACTTGAATTCATTCAAATTAATCAAACATATGTAGGTATTCACCTAGATATTTTAAATGCACATTTGTAGATTACATTTCTTGTAACCAATATAATGTTTGTTATATAAATTGCCTCTAGTGAATGTGTTTGTATTAACATATAATTTTGTTGCTTATATATATCACCCCTTGCCTTTCCAATAAAAACATCATAGGAGGTTGATTGTAAAATTCATTTTCCATAATTAACATTTATATGTTTATGCTGTAGTTGGTAGTGCTACACTAATATAACTACTTTGAGTTATGTATCTGGAGTTTATTATTGCATTGGTGTTTTTTTCTTATTTCACTTGCATGTTTGCTGTTAAAAACTTTGAACACTAATATTCTATATTATCAATGATGATTGAGCTTCTAAACTTTTTGAGTCAATGAAGCTTTCATACTAGTTAGAAGAACCTTATTTTTCTAGAGTTTTGTGGTTTTACCATTTATGGTTGTATCTTGTTTTCTTAGGTTTTTTGTGTACTTGAAATTGATATTTAGAATTAAATGGAAAATTTCTTTTCTAAAAGGGTGAAATTGTGAGGGCAAGCCATGTTTCAACTTGGAAATGAAAATTATCAATTTGTTTTTTCTTGATCATAAAATTATTGGTCTTCTTATTAGCTTCTTGATCGAAGGATCGAGTTCCTCTCCCTTGTAGGGATAGGATAGGACTTCTTTGTGGTATTCAAGATATTTTCAGGGTTATTATCTTCCCCACTGAGGGATCAAGTTTCACTCCTTGATTGGAACAGGATGTGACTTTTGAAATTCTTGGCTTGAGCATGATATTATTGTTTTTCTTATTACCCTCTTCAACCGAATGATTTTGAGTTCCTTTCTCCGGTCGGGACAGGATGTCACTTCTTTGTGGTATTCAGGACATTTTCAGGTATTCTTGACCTTCTTGTTATTATTCTCCTGATTGATGGATCAAATTTCTCTCCCCGGTCAAAACAAGATGGGACTTTTGACATTCTTAGCATGAGCATGGTTTTATTGATCTTATTACAAATCCGACCAAAGGATTAAGTTCCTCTCTTCAGTCGGGACATGATGTGACTCCCTTGTGGTATTTAGGATATTTTCAGAGTATTCTTGACCTTCTTGTTATTATCTTCCCGATCGAGGGATCGAATATCTCTTCCTGATCGGAACAGGATTGGACTTATGACATTCTTGGCATAAGCATGGTATTATTGATCTTCTTATTTGATCGAAGTATCGAGTTCCTCTCCCTGATCAGGATATGATGAGACTTCTTTATGGTATACAAGACACAATCTTTTTGTTGGTTTATAAGTGAAACACAAATGCTTGCCTAAAAATCAATGTGTAGGTGACTTTTGGATGACATCTAGTAATTGTTGAATTTTTTTATATATATCCTTTAATTATTTTCATTGATCAATACATTGCAAACTTTTTAGAATGTTGTTCAACTCTTATTTCTACTATCTTCCTAAATTATTCTTGAACTCCTACAAAGTCTTTATTTTAGACTTAAGAAGTACTCCTTACACTATGCTATCGTTGCACCATCATCATCGTCATTGTCTTTGTTTTTGAGTAGGTAATGATTTTTCTTTCTTACTATATATTTTTTTGATTTTATATTTCTGAAAGTGTAGTAAGTCATTAGTTATCTTTTGTGGAATAAATAAGTTTCGACAAACAACTTTCTCATCTTTCTTTTAAATGTTTATTATTGTTTTGCTATCATTGTGTAAAGGTTCTTGAATAATTTTAATTTCCATACATAGCATTTTAGTGTCTTATATTATCTTATATTTAGAACTATTTTATGTTCTATGCATGGTAAGAACTAATTGGTCTCTTATATTTAGTCATATATGTTATATGCCAAGTAGAATTTGGATTAATTTTGGTTTCAGTTAAGGATGTTGATTTTGAAATTCTTATGCCAATCTGCTATTTGTTTAATTTAGTTTTAAATGTTTCTTATCTAGGAAGAGATATAATCTTATTTTAGGTGAGCTTTGCTAGCTTATCTACACTCATTACTAGGCCTAACTATGAGTTTGTAATATTCCAAATCATTCATTATTATATTGAGATATTAGATAAATAATTTTTTTACATGAGTTATTTTGTGTTTATATTACATTGTAAACCTAAAAGATATGTTCACAATAAATTTTTAAACTTTATGCATCCTTTGTTTATTATCTGTCCTCCATTTAAAATTTATTTTTTATAAGCTATACTTAACAGAAGGGGAGCCTATGTCGATGAATCATCTCTTTTCTTCTTGTTTATATTGGGTGCAAGGTTTATCTCTTTTCTTATTATTGCTGATTCCATACTGGGGGTACTACCTATGTAATTATCAAAGTAAAAAAAGTCTTGATTAAATTTTTGTAATTACTATATTAGAATATGCATATCCTACACTGGTCCAAAAATCAGAATCTATGCTATTTAGATATTAAAAATCCTGATTTAACTATTGAAGACAGACCCTTGAAGCATCTAACCCCTCAGCAAAAGGAAGCCTTCTCAAGGCATGTGAAGGCCTTACTAGAAATAGGAGTTATAAGGCTCAGCAAAAGCCGACACCGAACCACGACAATTATTGTGAAGTCAGGAACGACTGCAAATCCAAAGACTGGAAGGGAAACCATAGGCAAAGAAAGAATGATCTTCAACTACAAGCGCCTAAATGACCTGACAAACAAGGATCAATATAGTTTACCTGGAATAAACACAATCTTCCAAAAGGTCAGTAGCAGCAAAGTTTATTCTAAATTTGACCTAAAGAGCGGATTTCATCAGGTGGCAATGCATCCGGATTCCATAGAATGGACCGCCTTTTGGGTTCCAGACGACTTGTATGAATGGCTAGTCATGCCTTTCGGACTGAAAAATGGCCCCGCAATTTGAAAGTTATGGCAAGGTTAAGGTATTCCAGGTTAGAGGTTCGGGCGTTATCATACCATTCTTGGATCACTCTTTCCCAGACTTCGGGCATTTAAACTTTCCTCTCCAGGTTTGGACAGGGCAGTTCCTCCCCAGGCTGGCTCACACAGGTGTGCCCTTGGGCTTGCAGCGGCGTCCCGCCTTACTGCCAAGTTAGGACCTGTTCTTTTGACCATACCCAGTTTGCGTAATATCAACAGTCCAATAAACTAGGGTAAAAGTTTATCTGTCTGAGGCCTAATTAGAAAATAAAACCTTTACCTCCTTCCTTTCATACCATGACCTAAACAGTTTAGGCTACCATAGTCATCTCTTTAAACTAGCTCTGATACCATAAGGTGAGGTGAGAAGTTGTTGAAAGCAAATAATAGAAATAAGGAGAAGAGATGCAAGAAACTCACAGATTCTACTACTTGCGAAAACTTCTTTACAATACCCAAGTAGAGCTCAAGGGTTGCTTGATGCCTCTGCAAGGGTTAGCTTGATCCTCTTATATAGAAGAGGGCAGAGATGTTGAGTGCTCATTGGGCTCCATCATCACATGCTCTTGCCTCCTTCGGATAAGAAAGAAATTGCTTTATGACTCACACATATCTTACAGCTCGTGAGGTCACTTTACAGCTAGTGATCCTCCACCGAAAGTGGGTGAACTATTACAAACTGACAAACTCTTAGTACTAGACATAAGTAACAAGAGGTCTTGTAGGTAGACTCTCTAATACTCCTAATGTGGGGTTTACACATGAAGTACAGGGAGTTGTAGACTATCTAATTAGTCGTGGAGTACGCGCATTACCTGGACGAAGCTACTCAACTGAGGCCGTGCAAGGATTAAATTGGGTGATCAAACCTGCCCAGGTCAATATCCCCATGCGACCATCAGAGGTGGACAACAAAAACTTAATAGACGGGAGTATTGCTTTAAGCTTCCGAAATTACATAGCAACATCAACAGCAAGACCCTCCAATTATAATGAGCATGATGTAGAAGAGGTACAAAGTGACGAGGAAGAGATCCGGTCCTCCCATACTTTGGCTGTTCTCATAGTAAAGGTCCCTGGAGTCCTGACCTATGAGGACTCTGACGAAGAAGAAAATGCACATCTGAAGAATTCCCCCCTTCATCCTGGTACGCAAACCCCCAACTACAACTATGCTGGAACGAAAAACATCTAGTGCTGCAGGTTTTGATCTAGCAGCTGACAGAGAATGTGTAATAGCACCCAGAGGACGAGGCAAAGTAACAATCGGCCTCAGCCTGAGCCTTGGCTTGCCACATGGTTTTTGGTGATTGACTCCCATCGTGAAAAGACATATGCGTATTACCTGGACGAAGCTACTCAACTGAGGTCGTGCAAGGATTGAACACAATCAAGGCCATAGTGCCTTCTTGTCGATGAAGAGTTTGGATGCGTACCTGTAGTACTCCAAGATGTATGTACTGCATTCGACTCCTTTGGAGTTGGTTGTAGCTCTCATCGTGTATAAACATAAGATCTTGCTGGTTACCATCTGTAACCAGGATAGCTTCTTCAGATCTATGCATATAGACACGGTGGTGTTCGTCGTCCCTCCTTGAGTGGTAGAGTACTTCTGCCGGAACTACTGCAGCCCTGTCCCGCATGGACAGTTTGAGTCGTTCTTGAGGATCAATTTGCTGTTCAAGTGTGTGCTGTGGGACGGATTCGCCAAGGAGTCTCCTGCCCAATCTTCTGGTTGCTTGTCGGGCGTTGTATATGCGTCTTTGATTCCTCTAGTATTCTCTAATCTGATCTTCAAACAAGGGGGTAGAAGTTGAGTGTTGTATGGCTTGAGAAGCGGTTCTGGTTGCCATTAGCCTTTAAGCATCTCCTGTTCCTCCTTCAATATTTTATATGGGTCTTTAAAGACTCTATTTTCCATTTTCTGTTTTTCATTTTCTATTTCTAGTTTTCTATTTTCTGCTTTGGTTTGATAACTATTTTCTTTTTAATTAATTATCTTAATTAATCCAACAGCCTTTGCCTAATCCCACGAGTTTTAATTAATTAACCTTCTCTAGGCTTCTCGGACGACCAGATAATTAAGAGATAGAGATAATAGAATAGTAGAAATGAGAAGATAAGAGATGATATGAAGAATATGAGAAGAAGTAAATATAAGGAATGAGTGAGTAGAGTAAAGGTCAGTAGCAGCAAAGTTTATTCTAAATTTGACCTAAAGAGCGGATTTCATCAGGTGGCAATGCATCCGGATTCCATAGAATGGACTGCCTTTTGGATTTCAGACGGTTTATATGAATGGCTAGTCATGCCTTTCGGATTGAAAAATGCCCTCGCAATATTTCAGAGGAAAATGAATAATTGCTTTAAAGGTACGGAATATTTTATAGTTGTCTACATAGATGACATTCTTGTGTTCTCCCAAAACAAGGAGGAGCATGCGCAACACCTAAGAGTCATGTTAAGAAAAATGGGCTAGTACTCAGCCCAACAAAGATGAAAATTACAGTACCAGAAATCGAGTTACTCGGGGCAGTTCTGGGCAATCGCAAGATAAAACTTCAGCCCCATATTATTACCAAAGTTGCTGAATTCAAAGAAGAAGACCTCTTGTCAAAGCAAGGGATGCACTCCTGGCTAGGACTTCTAAATTATGCCAGAGATTACATCCCTGATTTGGGTAAATTATTAAGCCCACTTTATGCAAAACCCAGCCCAACTATTGAAAAGCGAATGAATTCTCAAGATTGGGCCCTAGTTCCAAGAATTAAAGAGATAGTCCAGAAATTGCCAGATTTGGAGGTCCCACCTGAAGACTGTTATATGATTCTAGAGGTGGATGGATGCATGGAAGGCTGGGGAGGCGTATGCAAATGGAAGCAAAACAAATTTGACCCAAAGTCTACTGAAAGGATTTGCGCCTACGCCAGTGGGAAATTCTCTCCAATCAAGTCAACAATTGACGCCGAGATTCATGCTGTAATGAACTCGCTGGAAGCATTAAAAATTTACTACCTAGACAAAAGGGAGTTAATAATTCAAACTGATTGTCAAGCTATAATTAGTTTCTTCGGAAGGTCTTCTAGCAATAAGCCATCTCGAGTAAGATGGTTGGCTTTCACAGATTACATAACCGGCACCGGAATCCCCATCCATTTTGAACATATTGAAGGGAAGGATAATCAATTAGCGGATGCTTTATCCCGTCTAATTAATTGTCTTATGATTTCAGAATGGCCGGAAGAAGGGATACTTGGCAGACTAGAGCTTGTGGCGCCAGCCATCCTGGAATTGAAGGAGAAGCCCAGCATGAAGGCCCAGAACCAGTTAACACAAGGCCTCAAAGTCCTATGCACCTCGCTGAGCAGTACGAGCAATTGTTGCAAACCATGCACCAGCGGATGCGGACTGGAATCTTCATGGACAGACGCATTGACCAAAGACTTCACGAGCTGCAACAACAAGTGTTACTGCCTTACCTCCTTTAGTTTGCTCAATGATGGTTTTAAGATCCGTTTGGATATCTTTAAGTAGCTCTGCTATCTGGGCCAGTAACTGCAGCTGCGTATTGTTCTGCTTAATGATGGCAGAATTTCCAGAAGATGGGCCTTGGTATTCGCTAGGTTTTGCAAACCCAACGGCAGGGGATTCTATTTGCTCTGTAGCTTTAACTGCGTCTCGGTATGATTGAGTATTTCTTGTTATGACGTAGTTGTTCATGAAGCAGTCCACCTTTCAAGCCTGTGGAGCAGGTTCTCTACTTGATTAAGTCTTTTGTCGAGCTCTTCAATTAGCTTCAAGGCTGTTCTTTCAGTGAGCTTTGGTTGCTGAGCAATTTCTGCAACAAGCTCCCGCACTTCCTGCTTTGTTAGAGGTTTATTGGCCGTGTAGACAGTTGTTAGATTTTTCAAGGCAGGTTTTAATTTTTGAACTTCCTTCTCAAGACTCTGACACCTTTCTAGGATTTATTTAAAGTTTCTGAGGTTAACTCTAGCTGAAAGGCAGGTTCGGTCGTATACTACGGCTAGATTGTTGGCTAATTGGTTTGTGGTTACCTTGGTAGTTATGGCAAGGTCAAGGTATTCTAGGTTAGAGGTTCGGGCGTTATCATACCATTCTTGGATACTTTGCGGAAGTGGTGGACCACAGAGAATCAAAGGACAAAAACCACCAACTTATGTCTAGCACTAAGAGCTTGTCAGTTTGTAATAATTCACCCACTTTCGGTGGAGGATCACTAGCTGTAAAGTGACCTCACGAGCTATAAGATATGTGTGTGTCATAAAGCAGATTCCTTCTTATCCGAAGGAGGCAAGAGCATGTGATGATGGAGCCCAATGAGCACCCAACATCTCTGCCCTCTTCTATATAAGAGGATCAAGCTAACCCTTGCAGAGGCATCAAGCAACCCTTGAGCTCTACTTGGGTATTGTAAAGAAGTTTTCGCAAGTAGTAGAATCTGTGAGTTTCTTGCATCTCTTCTCCTTATTTCTATTATTTGCTTTCAACAACTTCTCACCTCACCTTATGGTTGTGAGGTCGCCGGCGGGTGAAGGAAGGCTCGAGGATTGTCACCGGTAGCAATTGTAACCGAGCATCAGTCTTAAATGCGGTGCACGACCGACGGACAAGGAGAAGGAATCGGCGGCCAGAGGAAGAATCCAGTAAGTCCAAGCTAGGATTCTTGATTTCTAGGGTTTTGTTTTAGGCGGATTGCTAATTCTTCGGAGTTGATTCGAGTTTGTAACTTAGTTTGGATCCAATCGGTGGATCTTGTGGAAATGGCCGGAGCTATGGAAAAGAGGAAACAACCGGTAAGTTATTGATTAATTGGTTTTAGGGTTTCTTGTGGAGATTTCATTGGTTTCTCGGATCTTTGGGTTGCTTGATGGCTGGAATCCGATCGAACCAGGTCAAGTGATAGCGGCTGGTTGGATCGGGTGGAGCTGTGGCGATGAAGATTCTTGCTTTAATCAAGGGCTGAGTTGGGAAATCTGGAGCTAACTGATCTTGAGTTCTATTCGTGAGCAGAGGGAAGAAGAACTAGAAACCAGAGCTTGGAATAGAGATTCATAGGGCAAGGACCAGCTTGAATCGAGGTGAGTTGTGATTTTAAATTTAATGGTTTTAGATCTCTAAGATCTAAATTACTAATGGAATTGGATCTTGATCGAAGTTTAAAGGTTATCTTGGATTTATTTCTTATTGTTGGATCGATTCATAATGCTCGATCGGTTCTTTACACTAGGATGTTGTTTAGGGATTACCATGAATTGAAGTTTATGGTTAGGAATTAATGATTTTGTTTGATCTGATTAAGAAGGGATCAGATTAACAATTAAGTTGATTGGTTAACT
>NC_133861.1:24022003-24032088 GCF_044706935.1 Curcuma longa | reverse complement strand
TAGGAAATGTAAGATATGTGCCTAAATGCATGAATATGGGATGCAATGTACACAAGAATTAAACAATAAACTCAGAAAGATGTGCAAATAAAGCATAAATACATGTATACATCCTACGCACATCAGCGAGACGAACCATTTTATCTATTTTATTTTATTAAAATCTTAACCAAACTCTAGTTCCTACTCATTAAACTAAATAAACTCCTAATTGATTGACTAAATGGATGAAATCATTTACCCCAAATGAGCTCAACCCAATTAACTCCTTAGCCTTTAATGCTTAATTATTAAATTTAATAATTAACCCCTCCTTAATTACAAATTCATTAGGATTATTTATAATTAACCCCTATCTCTTTACGAAATATTTTAAATCTAACCAATAAATCTTAAGTAGGGAAAATACGAGTGTTACACCCTTAACCCCTAAAACATGATTTAAGAACCAAGGGCTGAAACTCACCTTCATGGAAACCCTAGGTTTCTTTAAACACATGAAAGCTAATTTACTCAATGGCATCATAAACCAAATAATTCATTTAACATGTATTAAGCCATCTTTAGGTTTAAAAATCATTCCTTAGGTTCCATAACCTATCTTGGTCGAATGTTCCATTTAGGGTTTACTTTTGGTGGGTTTTAAATCTAACCACAAGAACTCTAGATCATGTAAAATACGTTACCATGCATATAGAACCTGGATTAGGTTTTAATAATCATCATCTATACTTAATCATGCATTGGCTGAAACATTCAAAAAGGTTCTTCATGGCTTTTGCAACACAAAACATAACACATGAGAAAACATTCATGAAACCATAACATAACAAATATGTTGCAGGTGAGGGGAACTTACATAGGTTTAGAATATTCTTATACCCTAAACAAGAGGTTTAAGCCTTGGTATCCTTGGGTTCTTCCCCTTGTTCTCCCCCCCCCCCCCCCCTAAAGCCTCTTAGCTCTTTCCCTTGAAGTCTTATGGATGAAGAAGCCTCCAAACCTCTCGGCCAAGGAAACAAACGAGAGAAAAGTGGAATGGTCATCAACACCTCTCGGTCACAACACAAGGAAAAGAGAACTCACAAGGCTCTCGGCCAAGGAGCAAAGAGAGGGAATGAGGACTTGAGTGAGGGAGAGAGATATATAAAGGGGAGTGAAGAGGAGTTACAACTCCATTTGGTAACTCCTTTCATAAATCCTCATTAACATGTCCATTAATTCCCAACCTTTCAACTTCTTTCATTAAATTCTCACTAACTCATGAAGTAAAGGCACCCAAGTGTCTCTTCACTTGCCTCTTCCTGAAACCTTAGCTTTAACTAGATTTTCCCCTTTCCTTTTCATAGCAATTACTTGCTAGAACTTGTGGCTAACTCATGCTTCTTAGGCTTGCCACTTTCCATGAGGTCCAAGGTTCAATCCTTGGCATCTCCATTTCTTTTTTTCTTTTTTTTCTTTTGGCAAAGCCCACATAAGAGCCCATTACTTGTTATCCATTACATAAGCCCATTAAGATGAACTCTATTAGTCCTCCATTAGAGGCCTACCCTATTAAGAGCCCTTGCAAGGCCCATTAGTACTTTCCCTAAAACTTCTATAACCTAAACTATCATTCCTTGTAACCTATTCAATATTAAGGAAATATTGAAAGGGTTTTTGCGGGGCGTTACACCAAACAAGAAGTTAGAATCTATGTTAGAATTTAAGTTCAAGGTTAGAAGATTAGATTAGCAATTAGGTTAAGAATTAAGCTCAAGTATTAACACATATTTACAGAGTAGCAAGGAGGGGGGTTCCGATTCAATATTAACAAAACGGAAAGAAGAAACAATCAAAACACATAAAAACCTAATAGAATTGAATCACAAACTAGGGTTTCGGGGATTCCCTGATTCATCACTGAACGGAGATAACAGCTGAAGGCATCCTTTGCGCCGGGGAAGATGGACTCGCTAGGGTGATAATCGGGAGCAGCGGTCGGCTTAGACGAGCTTGGAGTCCTTCAAGAGTGCCCCTGAACCCTTCTGAATCCACAGACAAAGCTCAGAGAAACCGAATCAAAGAAACCTTACCTGTCTCTTCCGGTGATGGCGGAGGTTGAAGAAGCGCCGGCGGTTCTCTACTGAAATCACAAATAGAGGACCAGTGTGGAGTCCTAGCTGAAATCACAGACTAGGTCCGATCACCGTCGGGCTTCTAGGGCGGGAGGAAACGGTCTGTTGGCGGTTCTCCGGAGCTGGAGAATGCACTCACAACCACGGAGACCGAACGACAGAGGGGAGAGCGGATTCGGCGACGAAACACCCTTCAAGCTTGCCGGCGCTGCTCAGCTCTGACCAGAGAATCAGGGGAAGGAATGCGGCGGAATGGGAGTGGAGGAGGCCCGGCGACGAAAAAAATAGAGGAAGAATAGAAGAAAACAAAGGAAAAAGTCGCGGATGAGGAAGAAACAGTACCCTAAACTTGCGATCTTGAGCCTCTCCTTTGCGGCGTTAATCGATTCCGCCTTTAAACGCAGCTGTTGAACCGGCCGAAATTGCAACTGAACCGGCGCAATTTTAACCTAGAGATGAACCGGCCCTTGATTGCTGCTGGACCGAGAGATTGAGCCGGTTGCTTTGCACTGAACCGTCTTGGACCGGTTGAAATAGATTTGGACCGGGGAGTTTAATTGGGCTTAAATGGCAGTTGGGCTAAGTTGAAGTGGGCCGGGCCAAGTGAATAGGAATAGGCTTGAATAGTGGGCCGGGCTGATTGAATTTGATTTGATTGGATTTGGCAAGCTCTAATCTGATTGGGGTTAAATTGATTTCCGATTCAAATCCGACTTGAGCTAATTTAATTTTTCTCGCGATTGAATTTCCTGCACAAATAAATTACAACCAATTAAATTCCATAAATACCATAAATTAATGAAAATTACAATAAACATCATAAATTCATCCAAAATAAAGAAATAGCCAAAAATCCATATTTGTGATATAAAATGCGGTCCAAACCGTTCCAATCTAATCCTAATTTATCCGGTCAAATAGCTAGTTATCACAAATCTGTCACGACCCTGGAGATAGTCGTCTGAAAAATTTCAGCAGCACCTCCCCAGTATCGCTGACAATTCCCTGAATACAATCATGAATATACATCGGCCACATGCGGCCAGAAATATGGACTACACGTCCGATCATACACACATGCATACATAACATAGTTAATGAAGGATGGCCTACACGGCCTCTAACACATCCTATATTAAAATAGTTTACCACGAGAAAGCCGAAAAACTGTATGTACAGAAATCCATATAAGAGGAAACTCCACGCAACAGAAAAAACCCGACAAAACCACATCACTGTATATATTCTGTCTATATCCATATCGAATGTAATAAATGTTAATACAACCATATCGAACTACTACTAAGTGAATAAATTAAAGCTACCAATTCTTCTAATGTGAGATGGCGTAGCTGGCAGATCTCTGGCATCATCTGTAAGCTCCTACCTGGTATCTGGGAAGACAGAAAAATCTCAGGGTCCAAAGAGGTGAGTACAAAATGTTTGATCTCTTGGACACCGGCTAGAGAGGGGGTGTGAATAGCCGTCTACACTTTTCGCTTTTCTTCCTTAGTCTTCGTTGGCACAGCGGAATGAACAATCAGAGAACACGAAGACTTATCAGCACACTCGACACAGGTATTTAACGAGGTTCGAAGATGATGCTCCTACTCCTAGGCGTGTCTGTAAGGTGGACGATCCCTCGATCTATCGGTAGATCAGACCCCGGAAAATATCGGCTATAATATATCTCTTTCTCGGTGGAGGAACCTCTCCACAGATTGTATCAAATGATACAAAGATAAGCTCAAGACAAGGAAAATACAATGAATCAAAGATCGGACAACAGAGACAACAAGAATCGCTTGCTGCTCAAGCCTGTTCCTCCAAACACTGGACGTTGCTCTAGACAGAGCCAACAAGAACAACTTTCAGCGAGTCAGTTCCTCCAAACACAGGACGTTGCTCTTGCTTCCTCTTCTTTGATTCACAATCAAGCTCTCACAGGATTGACAATGTTGCTTCTGAGCTCTCAAGAATAATCAACAGTAAAGACGTGAGTCAACTCCTCAGCGCTGCTTCTCGCTTCTTTTATAGCCTCTGCTTGGTTCTTGTGCCCAACGGATCCCTGCCAAAAGCTGCCTCCCATTGTCACAGAACTCCCCTTGCAGAAGAGACAGCTCAGACGTCCGCCTTGGAACTCTCACCATCCATTTGAATTTTCCTCCATAGCCTGTCCTGTATATCTGCACACTCAAAAGCAGCAATAAAACAATCCAACACAAGGACATAGTATAAGGATGGATTAAGCATTAAAGTCCATGTTACGAGCAGAACTTCCAAAGCTCTCTCGGACTAATCAGGAGACCGAGCCACAAAGGCCCTCCTCCTGGAATCAAGAGACCGAGCCACCAAGGCCCTTCTCCTGAGATCGAGCTACCAAAGCTCACGGTCCCGAGCCGAGCTACCAAAGTTCACCCGGACCATCCAGCCATTCGCACCAAGCTCCCGGCCACTCAGGTTCTGAGCCACCAAGGCTCCCTGAAGATCGAGCTACCAAAGCTCACGGTCCCGAGCCGAGCTACCAAAGCTCTCCCGGACCATCCGGCCATTCGCACAAAGCTCCCGGTCACTCAGGTTCTGAGCCACCAAGGCTCCCTGAAAATCGAGCTACCAAAGCTCACGGTCCCGAGCCGAGCTACCAAAGCTCTCCCGGACCATCCCGGCCATCAACATCAAGCTCCCGGCCAATCTGGTTATGAGCCAGCCATCTAGGCTCCCTGAAATCGAGCTACAAAAGCTCTCGGTCTCGAGCCGAGCTACCAAAGCTCTCTCGGACCTGTCCCGGCCATTCGCACCAAGCTCCCGGCCAATCCGGTCCTGAGCCACCAAGGCTCCTCCTGGACCTGAAGGGAAATTCTTGAAAAATCGTTCCGGTAAATTCTTGCAGAACAAAAATTTTCCTGAAATGATCTCAAGTTGCCCGACGCGTTTAGATCGTTGGGCTCTTGTGTTTGGTTTACAGGATCCAATATAAAATCATAATTTAATTTAAAGCGGAAACATTAAATTATACCTTTCTTCCGACGTTTCAGAAGGATGAAGTTTGTACCCGAAGACCTCTTGATCTTCTGCCGTATTCCTCTTCTCTTCTCGAGCGTTGTGTGGGCAACGATCCTTCGAGAATATCTCCACCAGAAATCTCCCTCCGATGGCTACCAAGCTTTCCTCCCGAAGAGAAGAAAAGAAGAAGAAGAGGCTAAGAGGCTTGCCGAGAGAGTCTCGACCACCACCACAAAGAAAATTGTGTTGTCTCAAAGCCAAGCCTTACCCTTCTTTTAAAGCCTAGCCATCCTTATTTTTGGTATAATTAGAGCCATAAACATGATATAATTGTTCCATAAACATGGTATGATCGTTAAATCTTTCACCCTGTTGTATAACTTTTCAAATTCATCATCTTTTTGTTTGTATAGGAGTCTCTGCGGGTAAGGTACATTCTTCACATATGGTTTCTTCTCTGAAGGCCCAGCAGGTGTAGAAGAAGGAGGTTGCACAGCAGGCTGGGGTGAAGTATATACCTTCCCCAGGAGCAGTCACCTGAGGCTCTCTATCCTTCAGGGTCCGTCCGCTCCTGAGCTCAATGGCCTTGCAGTGCTCCATGGGATTGAAGTCTGGTTTGCCCGGGAGAGCACCCACGGTTCTGGAGGAGAGGGAAGAACTGATTTGTGCAATTTGTGTTTCTTGCATCTTCATCCTCTTGTCGTGGTCATCTAATTTCTCATTGATCTTTACCACGTCACTTTCAAGCTTCTCCAGAATTTTCAGGATTTTCTGGGTATCTGAGACCTCTTCACTAGCTTTCTGAGGCTGTGAACTTTGATTGGAAGGCCCTCCTTGGTTGAAATTGTTGTTGTTGTTGCGGTAGGAAAAGTTTGGGTGATTCCTCCAACCCGGATTGTATGTATTTGAGTACGGGTTGTTCCTTTGATTGTATGCTCCAACTGCATCACACTGCTCATATTGAACTATCTGATTCTGACATGCTACAGCTGGGCACATCTCAGTTGTATGACTTGAATCACCACATATATCACAATTTGTTGTAACCGCATGGACCTTACCAATGTTCATACCTTCAACCCTCTTGGTGAGGGCGTCAATCTGCGCATTTAGCTTAGTGTAAGGGTCAACATTGTACTTCCCAGGAATTTTCTGCACACTACCTCTCTCGTTTGCCCATTGATGGTGATTAAGTGCCACATTCTCAATAAGATCTTCGGCTTCTTCAATGCTCTTATTCATGAGGGCACCTCCTGCAGCAGAATCCAAGTATACTTTCGTCTGATAGTTGATTCCATTGTAGAAGGTGTGGATAATAAGCCATCTCTCCAATCCATGATGTGGACACTTTCTTAGGGAATGTCGTCAAGTAATAAAAAGATTGAATCCACAGGGACCGTGGAATTACTTACTAAATTTAGCACAAAAAGGTGGAGAGAAAACTGAGCATGAGTTGTGTGGGGGAGATGGGAGTGTTCTAAAGTACTTTATCCTAGAGTTCAGAGAAAGGAATCGACTGTGACACTGGGTTGTGAAGCGATCCTAGGACTTCGGACTCCTCAGAGTATGGATTGATTGACTTGGATCCTCTACCTTTCCTCAATAATTGTTCAATTGTAGGGATGTTAACCAATTTATCCAATTCGACCTCGTCAGGTATCCTCGGAATAAAGCATTGGTGTTCTTACGTCACTCGTTGTCGGTTTGAGATGGTTCTAGAAGCCCGGTTCAAGGCATTCCCGTGTCACTCAGGCGCCCCGAAGTACTAAAAGAACCCTATCCCCTGTCACAGGATATCTTTTTACGGACCTCTCCCCAACAACGGATGACCGCTAACTATCCCTCATAAGAATTAACTATGAATTAAGGAACCCCTCGGAAACTCACCCGGTTCAAGGCATTCTTCCTGTCACGAAGCGCCCCGGTGTACGGCCTAATGATTCCTCAATCCACAATCAATCCCTACCCTCATGGATTCATACACACATAATTTATCATTCAACACATAAGCATAAATCCACAAAGCAATAGACAATTATATCATTGAAAACGGTAGATTAATCAAATCCAAAATACAATCATCCAGTACATCTGATTTATCCTACATCCTAGAATCTAGGGAACTACTCCATAGCGTGGAGATTACAAGCCAAAGGAAAGAGGAAATACATCTTAATCCAGAGATACAACAATGAAGTGCAGGAAATAAGACTTATCTTCTTCCTCGGACTGCAAACTCTGCGTAGATGAGATGAGGATGGAATGGAACAGTCGGATCGATGGATGGATCGTCGAATCTCGCTCCGAAACAGGCGTCGATGGCTCTAGAACAGCTCCAGTGGCTCTCCAAGGTCTCCCCCCTTTCTTAGGTCACTAAGAGGACCTATTTATATGCATGTCACGAGTCAGCACGCCCCCGCTCACACGGCCGTGCCTGGGAGGCACGACCCAGTGAGGGCACTGTCGGTTGAAAAGGCACGGCCGTGCCTTGGGGGAAGATGGCCAAGTCTCGTCTGACTTCTGTTTCAAAGCACAGCCGTGTCTGGTAGACACGGCCCCCTTCTGCTGCTGAGGGAGGATGTTGGCACGGCTGTGCCAGTGAGGCACGGCCCAGGGTTGTTGGTCTTCTGTTTGGGCACACGCCCGTGCCCTTTGAAGCACAGCTAGGAGGCTGAATAGACACGGTCGTGCCTATGAGGCACGACCCTGTCTTGCCTTGTCTTCAATTGTTACTCCGTTTTGCCCGTTTTTGCTCCAAATTCATCCTGAAACAAGTAAAAACACGAGCAGATCTCCGAACTAGGAAATGCAAGATATGTGCCTAAATGCATAAATAAGGGATGCAATGCATTCAAGATTTTAGCAATAAACTCAGAAAGATGTGCAAATAAAGCGTAAATACATATATAAACCCTACGCACATCAAGTTCGGAGGTAGCGAATGGTACCAGTCCTTCGCCCGATCTCTGAGTGAAAATCTGAAAAGAATCAATCTCTGGACGTCAAAGCTGACCCCTTGTTGTCTTCTAGTGCTGCAAGCATCAGAAAATATCTCTATGTGTAGATAGGGGTCTTCATGTGGTCCGCCCCCGAACTGGTTTTGTTGTATCTGTTGGTGCAAGATGCACTAAGATCTTGCCTAGTGTTTCGATGTTTCACAATACACCTAAGTTTGGTCAGTTTGACCAAGGGTAACATATTAACCTGGCATGCTTTCTAGGAAAACTATCATCGTAACCATAAACATAGCATGAATTATCTACAGAAAACCATCTTCGTAGCCATTATACTTGCAGGTGAGGGGAACTTACCGTAGTTCGAAGGTTTCTACAGGTTCTACCCAACAAAAGCCAAATCCTTCTTCGCTAACCCTTCCTCCAAGCTCCTGTTGTCGATCCCCTAGGGCACCTCTCGGCCAGAGAAACACCAGAGCAGAGAGAGAGAGAAAGAAACAGCGAAAAAAAAGAAAAGACTTGAGGAGGAGGGTTTATAAAGGGAAGAGAGGAGTTATCGATCGAGATCTCTAACTTCCCACTACTCCCACGTCTTCAACCCACTAATGCCTCTCCGTTTGGTTTAATGGAATTTCATGAACCCTTAGGTTTAACAAGCATTTCCCTCATGTCTTTAACAAGAATCGATTACTATCTCATATGGTTAACTTGGCTTGCTACATATTGGGGGTCCAAGGGTCAATCCCTGGCACCTCCACATTTCTTTTCTTTTTCTTTTTTTTTTTTTCTAGCAAAGCCCTTTTATGCATTTTAACCCATTATTTGCAACATCTTAGGTCATTCTTAACATAAATACTCATTCCTTTCTATCATCATTAATCTATCATTCATGCATAATTATCCAGAAATTATCGAAGGAAATTTCGGGTATTACACATCAGGTAAATTCTCCCGAGTGGAGTGGGTGAAGACGCGTTCCTACGAGGAACTGTAGGCGCCGGTCTAACCCAGGATCTCACCGGAGATCCGAAGTTAAGACTCGGAGTTGGTTCAGCGAACCGACTCAATATCTTTTATATATGTTAAGCTAACTTTTGTGCAGGAAGAAAAGCCGACCAAAATAGGCCGAAAATCTGATTTTCGGACCTGGAGTCGACCCAGATGGGTTCTGGAGTCGACTCCAGCCGAATCAGCCGGAAGTCAAGGTTTGCGCGTCGAGTTGTCTGCCAAATCGGCCTGGAGTCGACTCAGATAACAATTTGAGTCGACCCAGAGTCAAAGTTAATCGTCTCTGCCGCCACCGCTGCTGGAGTCGACCCAGAACAAGCACAGAGTCGACCCAGAGTCAAGATTTGATCGTCTCCGCCGCCAACGAAGCTGGAGTCGACCCAGCATGCAAGTTAAGTCGACCCAGCATGAGTCGACCCAGGCGAGATAAACGTTAACAGAGATAAAGTTTGATCTGCCACCTCAGCTGGAGTCGACCCAGATGGCGATCTGAGTCGACTCAGGTCGACTATATAAGGCACCCGCGAGCAGGAGCCGAGGACTCACTCATTCTCACTCTCATTCACCTTCCCCGCGACCTCTGAGCTTCCAGTCTTCGACGTCGGTGCTGCACCTGCTTCAAGCTACTTCAACGGACACCGAGACGCCGAAGTCGCAACTCCGGGGAATCGAAAAATCGGTAACAAAAAGTGTACTTAAATTCCAACAATCATTTTGTAATCGATTATTGTACCGGATTTTTTCGATATACTTGCTGCCGTAAGGGGCAAGTATCCTAGTGGATTGCCCAAAGTAAACGGTCAAGGACCGTGGGCCTTGGATTAGCAGCGTTGCGCTGTGAACCAAGTAAAAACAAACCGAGTCATTTACTTTCGTACAATTAATTATCGCTTTCGCTATTATTAAGTAATCGCTTCCGTTTTCGTACTCGGGTTTTATCGAAAAATCGAAAAGCGTGCAAACACGCTATTCACCCCCCCCTCTAGCGTGTTTTCGATCCTAC
>NC_133861.1:24019456-24021903 GCF_044706935.1 Curcuma longa | reverse complement strand
GGCCTAGAGAGTGTGACCTTCGGTTAGATAGACACGGCCGTGTTTAGAAAGTATTCTATAGAAGTGGCATTGTGGGGCCTTTTATCATGTCTTAGCGACGGAATCCATGAAATCACCCTGAAGCAAAGTTGTAGATCTTGAAGTTTTCGTCATTTTGGTATATGGCACATCCCATGATTCCATCTAAGGTTAAAAGTTATAGTCATTTTAGTTTTGTTTGTAGAGCAGTCCAGTCGAGATATGGGCGTGTCTTGACCCACGGGAAGATGAGGCACGACCGTGCCTCATGAGACACGGCCTGGGCAAGGTGGGGCACGGCCATGCCTTGTGAGACATGGCCTGTAGAGGTGAAACACGGCCCCGGGAGCCTCCGAAACACTCCAAATGACCTCTAAACACTTCCAAATGACCTCCAACTTGGTTCAACTTCATGGCTCTTTAAGTATCCTACAAAAATACATAAAAAATGTTAGATTCAACCCAAAATTTGTAGGAATAAGCAATAGGATCCAAAATAAGCTTCTACTCGCAATATGTGTTAATATTCAATAGTTACACAACGAGAGGGTCAAAATATCAAGTTTTAGAGGCAAAATAAACTACAAAAATGAGTGTTATCAGTATCAGAAACTGATAAATCATCCTCTTCTCCCTTCTCCGATTGTATCTCCTCAACTGGGTGTCAAACCAGCTTCATTGATCCATTTGGAGTCTCCACGTCGTTCTCTTGAGCGTTTACTCGTTGCCAGCACTATGAATTGCCCGAAAAACCCTCTTCGGCCAAGAACAGACACTGTGCAGCCCATTTTCAGCTGGCAAAATCGGATTCCCTGCTTCCTCCTTGCTCCATTTGAATTTCTCTTGATTCCTGGGTGCTGGACGATCCTCAGAGAACCCCTCAAAGGAATCGTAGCTTCGGATTGTGGTGTGGATGGTTGGAACCAGCGGAAACAGGGGTGAACGGCGGTGGCGAAACCCTTGCTGTCGCATGCCGTCCGATCGCCGGATTATACCCAATCGGCTGGCGTTGGTCTCTTCACCAATCAAGGAATACAATGGATGAAGTTTGGGAGGATGGGAGCTCCCCTACGCGTACGTCGTCGAGCAGAGCATTGCTTTCGTGGGACGATGAACAGTAGAGGCTCACTGTTCATCCGATTAAAGCACGGGTTTTATACGGTTGATTAATCAATTGATCCTGGCCGTTGATTTCTGATCTGATGGTCTGGGCTTGATCTAGACTTTAGGGCAGTCTAGGGCTTCCAAAAATTTGAGAGATTTTAATCAAATTTGAGTTAGGTCATGTCCTTCATGTGACTTGATCAATTTGGGCGAACTTGGCTCGATTCGATCGCAGTTTGACTCGAACTTGATCCGATTTGAGCCCTAAAATCAATTAAAACCTAATTAATGCAAAAATTATCATTAAATCTTTAAAATTATAATCAAGTCTCAGATTATGCAATATAGGACAAATATAATCAAATCGATTCATTTTATAATTTATTTTCATGTAAAAGCCCAAAAATAAATCGATTAAAAATGTATAAAATTCTAACTCATCAGGTACCATCTTCATTGTATCTCATTATGAAAATAGCTTTATTTATCTAATTGGTTTACTCAAACAACACCCATCTTCATTGCATACTTATTATGATATCTCATAACTATTTAAAACAAATTGAGATGAAATGCATTTTCACTTATTCAGAGGAAGTTTAAGCAGTGTGAATAAAGTGATGAAATGCATGAGGCATTATCATGCAATTGTTTGTTTAATGCAGTGTCAAAAAAGTTGAACAGTAGTTGTGATAGGAGACAAGTTCGAAGGATGCTTTGATTGTGTCTAAAGGAGAAGGGATCCACTTGTGATCTGGTACGGATAGGCAAAACCTCAATTCAATTAATTCAATTCGTATAAAGGTATCATCATCTTATTTCATGATATACTTAGCAGGCAAAATTTTGGTCTGCGAATGAAGAAAGGACGATAAGCTACTATGATGCAGAAAACTGAAATTTATCTTCTAGTATCTACGTCTCATTGACATAAAGATCATGAAGGAAGCTGTCAACAGAAGAAATAAGGATTGAAATACTGAAAGGTCCCAACTAAATTATCAACAGTACAAATCCATCTACCAAAATCAGTATGTTTGCCGGACGTGTATAGATACAATAACATGTATCAGATAAGAATCCAAAAATCAAGAATTATTGTAAATACTTTGACATTTTGAAGAGGTATCAGATAATCATCAACATCAACATCAACATTAACAAATGAGAATGGAGAGAATATTAACAAAATGTATTTACTGGCAGATATCAATCATTAGCATTAACATTTTCTTGATCCTCTTCACTAGACTCAGTTAGTTTAACAACCTCCTTACTGCTCGAATTGGTTCCATCATCTATCTCCTGGTAAGCTACATTAATAC
>NC_133861.1:23995909-24019356 GCF_044706935.1 Curcuma longa | reverse complement strand
ATATATACATGAATTTTGATATCATCGTGATCGTCGGGCGCGTCGACCGCGGCCGGATTCTGGCTCGATTCGACCGGAATCCGGCCGGATTCCGACCAAAACGGCCAACATGGTGTTCTGCTCTGTTTCGGCCGGAATTCCACCAGATCCCCGGAATCAGCTCAATAATAAACTTCACTTGCCTTCTGGGAGGCAAATCGGGTAGCTCAACTGGAAATACATTCGCGTACTCTCGAACTACTGGTACGTCTGAGAGATGAGAGCTACTGCTACTGTCACTACTGATCATAGATAATAGAAAACCCTGACAGCCATGTGACAGAAGCCTTTGTGCCTGAATCGCAGAAATCGTGGATACACCGTCGCCTCTGATGCCAGTGAAATCCCACGAAGGTTGGTTAGGAGGTCGGAAAGTAACCACCTTCGTCTGACAATCAACTGTGGCATTATAGGTCGTCAACAAATCCATGCCAAGTATGATGTCGAACTCGATCATGTCGAGTACTAACAGGTCAACGGTCAGTACTATATTACCAAAATCTAGTGGACATCCCCTAACCTCCTGAGTAACCTCCAATCTATCCCCAGAGATGTAACACCCGTATTATTTTTCCCTATTTTTAGGATTTTAATTAGAGTCAAAATTATAATAAAGGTCCTTTAGTTAAAGGATAGAAGGGAGTTTGATCAAATAACATAGAAAGAAAAATTCGTCTCGCGAAGACGAATCCAACATGACCGATTTTGACCAAATCAGAGATCGTTTGGTTAGTGAATCAAATAAACCCAGATTGAATCAAACTGAACCAAGTTGGTTTGGTTCATACCGAAAGAAGTTTTGATAAAATAAAATAGGTGAAAAGATTCGTCTTGCAAAGATGAATCCAACAAAATTAGTTTGGGTCAAATCCGAAGTCGTTTGGTTAGTGAACCAGGCAAATCAAAATTTAATTCGGTTCGCTACAGTAATAGATTAGGTTTTAATTGGGTTTAACCGGTAAAAAGGGCGGTGGTTTAGATTAACCGGGTTAAAGTTACTGTGCACTCCTCGTTATAACTAAACCCAGTCCGCCGCCCCTTCGCCCACGCGACCTGCTCCCCGCGAAGACCGCGTCGGCCGCCTCTTGCGCGAGCCACGTCCGCCGCCGCCCGATTCTGCCGGCGAGGAACTCGGAACGGATCGAGGAGAGGGCTTTAAAGGAGAAGGAAACCCTAGCCGAAAACCTAAGCCACCCCAGCTCAACCCTCCGCCGCGCCCCCCCGCTGCTCTGCCGCAGGTCGACGCCGCCAACGCCGCGTGAGAAGACGCCCGACAGCCTAACCCCACCGCGGTCCTTCGCCGGAAAAGAAGGAAGCCACAGACCAGCGCCGCAACCCGTGCCGCCTCCTCTGTTTCTGCACACCGACGAAGCTCAGCGCCGCCGTGAGCCGGCCGCCGCCGCTCACCTGCGACTGCCGACGCCAGCGCCGACGACCGCCGATCGCCGCTCACTCAGCTGAAACCGGACGGACCAGCGCCGTCGCTCACCTGCGACCGACGACGCCAGCACGCCGAACGCCCCCGCCGTGACTGCGCTGCCCTGTTTGCGTGGAGGAGACCCGCATAGTAAGTTTCACCCTTAATAACTAATTGAGAAAAATGCATTGCACTAAATCTCACGAGGTTGAACCCGACCAATCCGTAAAACCCCAAAAAAAAAAATTCTATTTTCCCCCATAATTCTTCATTTTTATCTCAATATTTTATCATTATCATACTAATATTACATAAAACATCTTAATTTTGAAAATAACATTTGATTTAACCCCTAAAAAAATCTCATAAACTCTAAATCTGGGTCAACCCAGGTCAACTAAAATCCGATCCGAATTTAATCCAATCCAAAATCCCCCAACCCAAACCCAACTCGAACCCTCAACCCTAACCTAATTTTTTTTCGGATTGGTCGAGTTGGGCCCATTTTTGACACCCCTACTTCTAGTACACACATTAAATCCTAGATTGGTTAGGTGCATTGTAGCAACTATAAAACAGTAGCTGATACAAATGTTGTAGCAATTATAATTTCGTAGCTGCTACAACGTGAATGTTATAAAACATGACAAATTTGAGTTGTAGCAACTAAAGTTTGTAATTGATACAACGTGAATGTTGTTGAATAGAATGTATCTGAGTTGTAGCAGCTATGGTTTCGTTGCTACTACAACACGAATGTTAAGTGAATTGGTCGAATCTATATTGTAACAGTTACAAAACCATAGCAGCTACAATGTAAATATTTTCTAGCATGTTAAGTATGTGTTGTAACAGTTATGAATATTTTATAGTTACTATGACGTGAATATTTTTTAATAGGTTAAGTATATACTATAGAATCTATGAAGGTTTCATAGCTGCTACAATACGGACTTGTTATGTTCATACAACTGACCACCAGTTCATGATTTAATGCATGTGACAGAAGATAATAAAGTCAAATAGTATATTTGAGGATAACTATATCATTTTACAGGGGATTGATGGAGTGGAATGTCCTTTTGATAAAAAATCAAAAAGGGGCACTCCTTTGATGATTCCAATAAAAAAAGACGTTCTTTTGATTATTGTCTAGTAGTTATTAACCACCAATTACTTACAAATCCTTTTTAAATAGTCAAATCATCTTTTTTTTAATTAGTGATCTTTGATGTATAATCATCAAACTTAGTTAGCATACCTTTTTGGGTAGTCAATGCACCCTTTCAAATTAGTCATTTCTAATTGTAGTCATCAAATTTCATTCTACTCCTTTGAATAGTCAATACATCCCCTTTGATTTAGTCGCGAGGTCAAGGTGAGAGTTGGATTCTCTCTTTAAAATAAAATTAATTTTAGAGAATTGACTTCTTTCTCCCCCACATGAGAAGAAGTAATTGTTGCCACTATAATATCAATATGATTTATTATTGTCTGTGTAACTTTTCTTTGTTGACTGATTCATTATTGGATCAACATATCCAGTTGACGATATAAACCATGACTTTTTAATATGTCAATGTATCCCTTTAAGTAGCATAGATATCTCTTTGAGTAAATACAATCATTCAGATAATTTAAGTATCCCTTCATGTGATTTAAATACCTCCACTACAACAAATTTAACTTTTCACAGCGCGCAATTAAGCTATCCACAACGCACATCGCGTGTTACATAACTCTAAGCTGTTGAAAGTTATAGTACATCCGCAGTGCGTGGGTCGCGCGTTGCGGAAAGGTGCATCCACAGCACGCAGGCCGCGCGCTGCGAAAAGGTGCATCCACAGCGCGTGGCTCGCGTGCTGCGGAAAGATGTACCTTTCCACAGCGCACGGCCCGTGTGCTGCGGATACACCTTTCCGCAGCACACAGCCCGCGCGCTGTGGATAATTATATTTTAAAATTACAATAGACCTATATACACAAATATATATAATACAAATATAAATAATTATAACATGCTCAAAGCTCTAACATTTATAATCCAACATACAAATATCAGATAACATCACTTTCATAATTATAAAATCAGAGCTCAAATATATCAAAGATAACCATCTATATTTAGTTAGACAAAACAATCCAAGTTCATGTTCATCTTTACTACAAACAATATATGGATTCGTCCAAATCAGTCAAACAAAACTATAAACATTGATGTCCAAGCTACTGTGCTTCCTATTGTATCCTCAAGAAAAAGCATTTCTTCATTTGGTCGAATTAGCTCCACCTTCTCCACTAAAACTCTATCAATTCAAACTTTCCAATAAGATCCACCAAGAGGAACGTGATGTACTTTTGCTTTTAGATCCATGGATGCAATTCAACCTTCTGCAACAGCTCCATCAACAGACCAATGAAGCAACTTACATTTAGCATTAACACTGATATCTCCAGCAGTCATTTTCTTTAGTTTTTGACTATATCACAATAAACAATAATTAATGATTAAACAAATTTTATAATAGAGCATGCTATAAATAATAAACGAAAGTATAATATTGTGTTAAGATAGTTACCTGAACTACAACATTGTTATCGCCACTAATATAATTTTCAACACAGCTTCCAATGTGAAGAAAAAGAATCTGAAGTAATTTAACCATATAACCCTCTGGTAATGGTCAAGTGAGTATCAACTGAAAGTTCTTTTAAATTCAAGTGAATAATTAGAAGATAGAAGGATTAGGCTATATTATAGTCATAGAGTTGGTTAGAACACTTCATGCAACCAACTCACTATTTTTAAAAAGCCACCTATGCATACACCTTAATAGGAGTTGAATCACCTCACATACTCTGTGAGAAACACAAAACACTAATATATGAAGAAAAAAGCATAAAATAAGATTGGATGATAGAATACACGAACTTTGCATGGTTGAAGGAAATTAGAAGAACAATAATTCAAAGAGAAAGACACACTATTGATTTAATCAAATTACTGATTCAAAAGTACTACAAATTCAAAGATGAAAATGTGGCACTTAGTTAACCAAGGTAAATTATGAAAAAGAGGGATATATGCACATACCCTTGCTTCAGTTTTTCTTCAAGCATATCACAAGCTGGTTTTGTGTATTAAAGAATATAAACAAACTAGAGACAAAATTACCAAGGGAAGAACTGTCAAGTAATTAAATTGTAAATAGCAAAATACAAAAAAAAATAGGAGTAAATTTGTATTACCACTAACCATTATTTCAAATCCCTGGAGCATATTAAATATGCCTGAGAAATAATCAGAATTCAGGATTCTCTGCTTCCACAATAAAATATACATTATCTCTTGACAACAAGAGATGAGCACAGTAGCTTTCAAGAGATTCTCTGCTTCCATATATCATCTGACAAATGTTACAAGCACCATTAACTAATGGTCAGAGTTCAAGTATATTGACCTGTTCAGAAATAAGTACCTCTACTAACTCCTCAACTGTACCTGATGTTTTATTTTCTAAAAGTTTCGCCCAAGCACACTCTAGAATTAATGGATCCTGTACAAAACAACCAAGTAGTTTTAAAGAAAAATACAAAGATTATATAATTGTAAAATCTTCTAACACTCACCAAGAGATCTTGAGCTTTCAGAATAAAATCAAAAATAGTTGCATGATCAAAATCTTCAGCTCCAGGTACTATGTATGTAACTTGCTGGGGCTTTATTGAGCAAATCACGCCATTCTACCTCTCACATTATACACTACAAACTACTCAGAAAGACGACAACAAAACTAACAAAGACAAACATGTATTAAGATAGCAATGATGTCCATAAATCATTACACCTTATTTAAAAAAAAAATATGCCCCCATCCACCCCTCCCCTACCCCAACCACCCAAGTTTTAGAATCATCAGAATAAGTTGTTATTAATAGAAAGATGGCATAGCATCATTTCATGGGAGTTGAAAATTTGCAAGTCAAGCTAAAACCTAGCTAGTCAACACTGTTGTTGATGCCTTAATCCCATACAACCCTAAAATATTCTTCAAAAATTTATATAAAAGAGACAACAATGAACAATGTAGATGAATAGAGTTCTTCCATTTTACCTCTTCTTCATTCTAACAAGGCGAAAAATACAGAGGCTTTTCCTTGGAGATCATGTCGGTGGGACCCCATCCAACGATGACGATGATGATAGTGGTAGCAACACGTACGTGATGAACAATCCTAATGTGATACAAAGTATCATCATCTCGACAAAAAGGCATAAAGAGTACTTGGCGACTCGTCTCTGCAGCCTCAAGGCCTCTTTGGTAATAGACAGGTCTTCCTGTAACTCTTCAACTTGTTTGCTGAGCATGATTGTGTTGGTGCCCCAGTTAGTTTTGATGTGATCAACCAGATTAAGTTAGGTCCTGCGTTATTCTAATCCCTTTGCTAAGTGTGCAGGAACTTAGGTACGGAGGAAGTCGAGCGTAAGACGTAGTGAACGAGAAGGGTTACGCGGGAAAGTGAGCCGACGGGCTCAGTGCAATCCGAGAGACGCGGAAGCTACGGAAGAGTACGCCGGTGGAGCGAGAAGGACGTGTGCGGCGTCCGAGGGACGAGAAGCCGGGAGGAAGCACGCTTGAAGGGCAAAAGGTCGCAGTCGGGTTCGGGTGAGCCTAACTCCGATTGGCCAGAAATCACCCAGAAGATCCACCTACAAAAAGTCAACTTAGTTGACTTTGACCAAGTTAACATTTGACTTGGACCAGGCTTGACCAAGTTGGAAGTTTGCATTTGCATTGGAGACTTTTTGCATGGTTTAATTGGGAAAAAAACAAAGCATGAACGTTGGATTAAAGAAAAGGATAAAGTTTATCCTTTTATCTCCCATCCATGTGAACGTTGCATGAACATTGCATGGCTTAAATCAATGCTTGTGATTTAAGGTTATCTTCGATCAATGGTTTGGATCGCATCAACTGATCAACGGCCAGGAGAAAGTTCATCTACAATCAACGATCTAGATCTATTCTCTTGGGCTATAAATAGATTTAGAGTTTTAGAGTTAAAGCATCAATTACTTTTGTAAATCTTCTCTCTAAGTCTCAGTGCTATAATTGTAAAGGCTTCTCCGCCTAAAGGAGTTTTTCATTGAGCATTCACTGCCTTGGAAGCAACGATCCAGTTGCAACCAAGTGTTTTATAAAAGACGAGTGTCATTATACTAAACCGTCTATTCACCCCCCTCTAGCCGGTCCAACCCGATCCTACAGATTGTTCTTGAAATTCTTCTGCATAAGCATCGCCTTTGATTGTTCTTCGGATTGGATGTTCTTCTCCTCGTAGAGAGCAATGTGATCTTCTGTTAGGACTCTCCAACTTTCAGTAGTTCTTTTCATTATCAGATATTGGATTTCTGCCTCAATCTTCTTTTCAAGAAGGTTTTCGAAACCCATCTCCATTTCCTTCCACTTCTCTTGGAGGATTGAGAACTCGGAGCTACTTGCGTCCTTGTTCGGAACTCCTCTGCTCTTCAAGGCAGCTTCAAGCTCGTTTAGCTTTAATTCTTTAGCCTTGGCATCAGCTATTGCTTCTCCTAATTTCCACTTCAGATGCTCTATCTTATGATTTAGTTCGACAGAATTGGCTTCAACATTTGTGTGGCTAACCCCTTCTCCATCTTCATATTGACTATCGTAATCATCAAATGTGTTGCCTTTCCTCAGTTCCTCAATTTTTTGGATTTCTGTGCAAATTTCACAAAACAAATCATTTGGTTGGTGACAAGATTTGCTAGAAAAAAAGACAAAGTAATATCGCCGTATACATCAATCAAGGCAAGAAATAACAGGTCTTCAAAACAAGCTATTTTTTTGTCATGTGGCTAAGCCGCAAAACAATTCATACAGTTCAGACTCGGAGAGTAATTTATCTAATGAAGTGTGTGTGTTCTGATAAGGGTGACTTAAAGGCCATTGCGATAAAGAATTGAGATGTCAGGATGTTGGATAGGTTGTGTCACATTTAGAAGATGGACAATATTATAAGAATCCAAATGAGTTACTGCTTTTGCCAGATAAATCCAGGGGTATCCTGGAGCTAAGAAAATGTTTAATCTTGGCCGTATGATCGATTTTTTCCCCCATTTGTTAAAACTGATAATAAGAACTACAAATGCATGCAAAGTCCATATCAAGAATATTAGACGGGATCAAGCATAAGAAAATATCAAACTTCAAATAATATTGCATATACATACAAGCAACATGAAAATCCAGACATGAAGTACACACATAATAAATAATCATCAAACTCCTTTTGAAATCTGTAACTAGATGGATGATTAACACATTGGAGCACAATCCCCGGTTATATTAAAGAAATTTACTCAATTAAGCAACAGAAACATAAAAGTAGTCTTCCCGTGTAAAATTTACTATCGACACTGCCAAAGCCTAGTGCAAGGATCAAAGTATTCTATGGGAAAATATAGGATGAGAAGAAACATTTTAAGCATTTAGTTCTTTGGCAAACGATCAACTGCAACTTGAAATGGAGAAAAAACTTTGTTGTTTTACATATGAATAAGATGAATGCCATCTACCTTACTCACACTATGGAATAAATATCTTTCACAAGTGTGAATATTTCTAAAAAGTTTTACATGCATATTTCTAAAAAGTTTTATGGATTTCTAGGTGTCTACTTGAAGTGCCAGTAATGGAGTGGCAGTGTTTGACACAATAATAGAAATAGTAGTTAAAGAGTAAAATGTCAAAGAATGTCAGTGAATTAAATGAGACTTAGGTAGTAAAACATATAGCAATTGAACTATAAATATGACTTTGTTAATAGTTGCATTTGCAAAGTATCATAAATAAATCCAAATCTCTAAATATGGCAACAATGGCTGAAGCCCAATTATTCTAAGGTCAAGCTAAGTTTTCGATGGATGCCGGCTCGCATCTTAAAGGTCAGAACAGAGATAAGCAAACATAACATAAAATAAAATAAAATAAGCAGTACTGATCATAAGTGCAAAGTTGTATAAAAGGCATACCCTTTTCTAGTGCTTCTTTTATTGTTTGAAGAGAATCAATTGACTCAAGAAAAATGGGATCAAGCTCTGGCCCTTGTTGGCCACTCGAATTTTTAGTATCATTCACCTCCCTGGACAGATCAGCATCCAAATATTTTTCTTGCCGCTGCAAGGGGAGTGACGGATGACCGGGAGGGCGGGCTGGCGAGGCTAGAGGAGAGCGAACGCGACCGGGAGAGCGAACACGGGCGGCCGGGAAAGCGAACGCGGGAGGCCAACAGAGCGCGGGCGGGCGGCAGACTGCGGGTGGGCGAGCACGGCGTCGGGAGCGCGAAGAACAGAGGGTGCGGCAAGCGGGAGAGCGAGTGCGGGCGGGCGGCCGGCAGAGTGCAGGCGGGCGAGCGCAGCGTCGGGAGTGCGAAGAACAGAGGGTGCGGCGCGACAAAAACCTAAAGCCAGATCTGTCCATGCGTGTTAAGTCGTGCGGCCAGATGGGAAAAGAAAGAATGTTTTTTTATCTATTTTTAACAGCGTATCACCTATTCGCGCTGTCAATGTTATTTTTTAATTCTTTTTTAACAGCACATAATTTTTGCACGCCGTAAAAGATACTATTCGCAGCGCACTGTTATTTGTGCGCTGTTAATTTTAAAATATAACATATTATCTGCAGCGCACATATTAGGTGCGCCGTAAAAATCATTATTAACAGCACACTATAATTGTGCGTCGTTAATGACGTGCTGCGGAAAATCAAATTTGTTGTAGTGCTCTTTGGATAGATATAATCTTTTAGATAGTTTAGGCATCCTTTTTGGTAGACTCACCTTTTTAGGTAGTTTTAGTATCCCTTTGGATAATGCAACTCCTTAGGCACTCCCTAGGGTACCACCTCTTTATGTAGTTTAACATATCTTTTTTGGTAGACTCACCTATTAGGCACGGTCTGCGAGAGTTGTTATTCGGTGGAGAGGCACGGCCGTGCCTATTAGGCATGACCTCGAAAGGGTATGGCTATGTGAAAGAAGCACGGTCGTGCCAGGTAGGCACGACCTTGCTTTATTTGATGCCAATCTCTGGAATTTCCTGCAAAGAACAAGAAAATTTATTACCAACTTACTAAAATAATAAAAAAATTATGCAATAAAAAAATAAACAAACATAAAAAGAAAACCCTTGAGTTGCCTCCCAAATAGTGTTTGTTTACGGTCTTTAGCTCGACCCCTTTATTCTTTAGTGTACAGAGCTTATTAGTTGACATCTCGTAACCGAGCCCTAGGTGGCACTTTATATTTTTACTTTTTTCATATGGCTTCCTTATTATCCCGGTCGGTACGGGTCCTTCCATCGGCAATGTGACAGATTGATACAATACTTTCTTCTTTTGCTGGATATCATCCAGCCTGCAGCAATGTTCTTTTTCTGGAATGTATGCATTTGAGTCAAGTGAGAGGTTGAACTCTACTTTTTTTTCTTCCCACTTGTAGGGATAATTTGTGATTTTTCACATCAATCTTTGCCCCAGCAGTGGCTAAAAATGGTCTCCCAAGATGATAGGAATTGACGGATCTTCCTCCATGTCAAGTACAACGAAGTTAGTTGGGATGGTGAATCCTCCAACTTCTACCGGCACATCCTCAACTATTTCCATAGGATATCTACATGAATGATCTGCTAGTTGGATGGCCATGATGGTAAGCTTAAGATCCGTGTATCTACATTTTGCACTTGTTGAGTAAGGGATGATACTGACGCTCGTTCCTAGATCACATAATGCTCTGCCAATTGAAATCGTACGTATCTTGCATGGGATGATAAAGCTCCCTAGATCCTTAAGTTTTGGAGAAAGTTTATTGTTTAAATTATTGCACTGACCTCCTCTGTTAGCGCTATAATATTCTTGGCCTAAGTTATATTCTTAGTAGATATAAGCCCCTTAATTTGTAGGGTCCCAAGGATGTTCACATCTCCACAATGGTATGATATTGTCCACTTTGAGCCTAAACCCTCATGGCTTTGTTCTTCGACTTTCCTCAAAAGGCCTCATACCAATGGAGATATCTTCCATCCTTTTAAACTCATGATCTTTTCCATGTGTTTTAGATGTGGGACTATGTTTGCACCCTTGCAACCCAACAATCCCCCCCTTAAACAAAGGACCACAAGTTCCCCTCAAATGGAAAGTCTCTATTTGATGTATGAATCCTCAACCCACCAGGACTTCCTGCCTCTCGGTCCACCTGACCTATTAGGACTTCCTGCCTAGTCGCAACTAGGACTTCTTATCCCTCGGTTCACCCGACCTACTAGGACTTCCTGCCTAGCCGCAACTAGGACTTCCTGCCCCTCGGTCCACTCGACCTATTAGGACTTCCTGCTTAGCCGTAACTAGGACTTCCTGTCTGGTGTCTGGTCCTCTTGATTTAGACACGGGAGTACCCACTTCCTTTGTTTAAGGTTCAATTCACATTGTTAGATCTGGATCATGGCTCTTCCGGTGGTTAGTCCGGTGAAGAGCGATCTTGTTCTGATACCACTTGTAGGGTCCCAAGGATGTCCACATCTCCACAATGATATGATATTGTCCACTTTGGACCTAAATCCTCATGGTTTTGTTCTTGGGCTCTCCCCAAAAGGCCTCATACCAATGGAGATATCTTCCATCCTTTTAAACCCATGATCTTTTCCATGTACTTTAGATGTGGGACTATATTTGCACCCTTGCAACCCAACATAATGAACTTAGCAAACTTAGGCATCTCGACAAGAGTGTCGAGAAGGGGAATGCCCAATGTGATGTCCTTGACTCTGTTATATAGTTTCTCAAACTTATCATCTTTTTGCTTGTACAGGAGCCTTTAAGAGAAAGGTATATTACACACTAATGTTTTATTTGGCGGTTCTTCAACAGGCGTAGCAGTCTCAACTTCCTCTAATTCATCTTCAATAATCAATGTAGTCCTAGGAGATTGCTTGGCAATAATCAGTGTAGTCCTAGGAGATTGATTGGCGGCTGGTGTACATGTAATACCCTCCAAAGGAGCAGTCACTTGAAGTTCCTTACCCTTCAAGGTCCCTTACCCTTCAAGGTATGTCCGCTCCTCAACTCAATTGCATTGCAATGCTCCATAGGGTTAAAATTTGATTTTCCTGGGAGTGCACCCCACTTGTCTAGATGATAGGGAAGAACTAAGTTGAGCTATTTAAGTTTCTTGCATCTTCAACCTCTTGTCATGGTCATTTAATTTTTCATTAATCTTACCCATGTCACCTTGAAGTTGAGAAAACATTTGTCGGCTCTTTATTATTTGTTCTTCCAACATTTTCAGAATTTTCTGGGTGTTTGACATCTCTTCATTTTGTTTCGTGCATTTTGATAGGATGACCCTTGATTGTTGCGATATGAGAAGTTTGAGTGATTCCTCCAACCCGGATTATAAGTGTTTGAGTACGGGTTATTCCTCTGATTAAATGTACCAATGGCGTCGCATTGTTCATATTGAGCAATCTGAGCCTGAAGTGCTCTCACTTGGCACATCTTCTTTGTATCACTAGAATCCCCACAAACCTCACATGATGAAGATACTGTATTAATCTTGCTTACATTCATATTATCAAATCTTTTATTGAGGGATTCCATCTATGCAGACAAATGAGTAAGAGTGTCAACTTCATACTTTCCAGGAGTTCTTAAATTGTTACCTCTCTCGTTAGCCCATTGATGATGGTTGAGAGCCACACTTTCAATTAATTCTTCGGCATCCGCTAAACTCTTATTCATCAATGCACCTCCAGCAGCGGAATCCAAATATACCTTTGTTTGATAATTGATTTCATTGTAAAAGGTGTGAATGATTAGCCACTTCTCCAATCCATGGTGTGGACATTATCTCAATATTCCTTTGAATCTGTCCCAATCTTCAAATAAGGATTCACCATCTAATTGCATGAAGCTTGATATCATATTCCTTATGTGAGTTGTCTTACTTGGGGGTAGAACTTGTTAAGAAAAACTTGTTCACATTGATCCCAAGTAGTAGTATCGTTTGGAGGTAAAGAGTAATACTAGGATTTCGCCCTATCTCTGAGTGAGAATCTGAATAACATGAGTCTGATAGCATTAAAACTGACCCCTTGGATTCTCATTGTGCTGCAATTATCTGAGAATATTTCCAAATGTAGTTGGGTCTTCGTTCGGTCCGCCTCCAAACTAATTTTATTGTATCATTGAAATAAATCCAGGTTTAATCTCAAAGTTATTTGCTTCAATGTTTGGTAAGGCGATGCAGGATGACGTTTCTCTCGCTTGAGATGTAGCATAGTCCTTCAAAGATTTACGAGCCATGATCTCTGGTGTATGTTCTTGAATGTCTAGTCTTTGAAAATGAAGCCTCCTTCGGTAAGTTCTTTTAATTTTTGAATCGAAAGGAAACTCCACTTGTTTGGATCTACACATGCACAACAAAAGAATATATTATTGTACTTCGTAGAAAAATTCTACAAAGAATTGTACCAATAGAAAGGAAAAAAAATTAAAAGAATTTAATGGAAGTAAGTTATGTGTAGAAAAGACTCTAAATGTGAAAGTCTAATGACAAACTGCGCACGATCCCCGACAACGGCGCCAAAAACTTGATAGGCTCCCGCAAGAATACGACTGTTGTCAAGTAATAAAAGATATCGAACCACAGGGACTGTGAAATTTAATCACTAAACTTTACATAAAGAGTTACGGAATCACAATTCAAGTTTTGATGATGGGGGAAGAAAGAGAAGTCAAGTACCTAAACCTTAATCGAAGAGAAATCAGCTAAATGACAGGATAGGGAAACAATCCTAGGATTTCGGATTGCTCGAGATTATGGTTGATGATCATGGATTCCTTACCATTCCTCAATGATTATACTACTGCAGAGATTCTAACTAAGATATCCAATCAGACATCATTAAGACCTTTCGGAATAATCATGACTCCTCTAATATTATGACTGCTAGTCCGAGATGATACCTAGATAGTCTGGCTCTATAGCTCTCCCACTGTCACCGGACACTCCAACAATACTACTGGTATCCTACTCTCTGTCACCGAGTACCCAATTAAGGACCTCTTCCTAGCAATCAATAACCGTTAGTTATCTCTCATGAGAATTCATTACAGTCCAAGAATCTCCTCGGAAAGTCCGGTTAAAAGTTCCCTTTTGTCACAAGACACCCCGGTTATATCATCAAATAAATGCACCCTCATCCATATGAAATCAAGTCATCACAAACATATCATCAAATAAATGCAAGGCACAGATCCATATAGAAAAGCATAATCAAATCCTTGAACATGGTAAATAGCAAATCCATAGATTACAATCATCTATTTACATCTCAATTCCTCCTACATCATAGAATCTAGAGGTCTACTTCATGACGGAGGAAATACAATACAAAGAAGAGAGAAAGTAGCACATCTTACTCCTAAATCTAAAAGAGAGAAAGGGCAAAAAACTTATCAATGAGTACGATCTTCCTTGACTTATAGTCTCCTCATCGACGGTGGATGGAAACGGTGGAGCAGTCCTCAACGGATGGATGGATGGTTGAAATCTTCTTTGAATAGCAACACAGTGTCCTTGATTCACCTCCAAGTGCTCCCCCCTTTTTCAGGGGGTTTTAAAGGGGTTTATATACCCCCAGATGCCACATGACCTTGCCTCATGGCACGACCCAAGAAGCACACCCCTGTCTTTCCGTCACACAGCCATGCCTAATAGGCATGGCCTTGAGCAGGTCTCCCACTGAAAAATAGGCACGATCGTACCTCATAGGCATAGCCCTAACGTGGATCTTCTTTGGAAGTGAGACACGACCGTGCCTTATTGGTACGACCCCAAGCTGGTTCATCCTGGAAAAGTGAGGCACGACTGTGCCTTGTAAGCACGGCTCTAGACTTGGTTGGCTCTGGTTGGGGGCATGACCATGCCTTCTAGGCATGACCCACAACAATTGATCTTTTGTAAGGAGGCACGGCTGTGTCTGGTGGACACGGCGGCTAGCTGGCTTGGCTCAGGCCATGAGACACGGTCGCGCCTTATAGGCACAACCCTATCTTGTTCTTTCTCAGTTTCACCTTATTTTACTTCAAATTCCATTCTGCAAATGCACAAATACGAGAGCAGACCTCCAAACAAGGAAATAGAGAAAATATATCTAATGTATGGATAAAGGATGTGGTAAACACAGAGTAACATCATGAAATACATAAAGATGTGCGATAAAAGCAGTAAAAATACATGTATACCCTACACACATCACAACAACAATGTACAATCGATTGATATGATAATACCAGTAGATTGGCATAGAGAAACCAATAAAATAGGTCAAGGTGGAGTCAAACCATGAATTTATTTGTGATTTTGATATCAGTCGATTGATGTACACATAGCAATTGACTGATGGAGTTAGACCATGAATCAATTTGTGATTTGACATTAGTCAATTATGAAACATGATGCAATTGACAGATAAAATCAAACCACAAATTTGGTTGAGATTTTTGGTTTAATCGATTGCATGGGTGAATAGTTGATTGATATGGTCAAATCATGAATTAGTTTGTGGTTTTGACATCAATTAATTGCTAGGATCATAACAATCGACTAATAATTTAAACCTCGAAGTTCATCATTGATCAAAAATATTTTAAGTTAATTAATACAGTCTATTGGTCAAAGTTCAAAGAATATAAAAAATTTGACAATCAATTGCACCAATCGATTAATCACTATCAATCAACTGATAAACATATATCAATCGATTGATATGCAATTTCAGATAGACAATAACTATTGATTCAAAATTTCATATCGATGTTCAACGGTCAACTAATCGCTAAATATAGAATGCAGTCAACTAATATGATGCAGGTAGTCCACTAATGCCTAAAGATTTATCAAGCAGTTATGCTCGTTTGAACATCATATAAAAGCTATTGAAAGCTTCATTTTGAAGGAGAGAACTCCGAGAAGAACTTCTTCCCTTCATCAGTACTTGATTCCAAAAAGTAAGAAGAATGAGAGATCATTGTTCAAAGAGATTAGCGATGATATCGTTAGAATTCTAGACCTTAAATTAATAATCTTGAGGGTTATGAATTAGATAAATCATTGTGTCTTTGTAGTGTGATTGGGGTGTGATTGAGGGTATTAGTTTTGGTGCAGAAAGTACCAGATGATCGAACCTTGATTTTGATAATGACACCAAGTTCAAGTTAAGTGTGTTGTTGGACTGATATGTTGATCTAATGTGTAGGGAGCACAGGTAAAGTCCTAGTTGAGGCTAGGCAAAAGACAAAGTCCTAGTTGGAGGCTAGATAAGGACAAGTCCTAATCTAGAGGATCAGGCGAAAGACTTGGCAGGTCGAGTGCACCAGGTGCAAGCCCATGTAGTGTCGGAGGACTGGGAAGCATGGCCAAAGTCCAATCGGGTACGATCAGAAGGACCAGAGGATTGGTGAAGTCTGGGCGGTTTGAAGGACCAAGTCACAGCAGCAAATTCCTGGGGGCCAAGGACAAAGCTGAGTAGGAAAGTCCAACAAATCTGGAGGACTTGGTTGGCAGTCAGGTAAATTCTCCCGAGAGGAATGGATCAGGACGGGTTCTCGAAGAGGAACTGTAGGCGCCAGGTTTAACCCAAGGTTTCACTTGAAACCTGAAGTTAAGAACAAAAATCAATTCAAAGAACTAACTTTTCAATCTGTATTTTTGTATATTTGGAACTAACTTGTCTTGCAGATTGGAGAGTTGAAGTCTTTGACTCCGGGTGACTTAAGCCGAGGTTCGAGTCGACTGGATGGTCGAGTCGATCGGAATGTGGATTCCAATTGACTTGGGCTCAGATAAGCGCAACGGAAGTTGAAGTCTATCGACACCCTCCATGTCAGATTCAAGTTGACCTGAGTAGGGATTCTAGTCAACCTGAAGGCGAATTCAGCCGCGGAGAAAGAGGCTCGTGGTCTACGTGGAATTGATCTGAGATGCATTCCAGTTGACTTGAGTGGGTTATAAAAGGAACTTCGATCAGAGGCTTTGTATATCAATTTTCATACTTCCACGACCAAATTTTATCGAGCCGACGGCGTCCTGAGCGAGCAGCAGCATCCATCCAAGCCGTCGTAATGTCAGATTCGCGTCAGAATGAAGATCTACAAAGCTCCGACACTTGGGTAACGAATTTTTATTTAATTATAAATCCGATAACTATTTTATCGTGATATCTTTGTATTCATTACAACTTGTTTCTGTAAGAAAACAAGTTAATTAGTGGATTGCCGATTCAAAAATGATCACAAATCGTGGGCCTTGAAGTAGCAGCCTTCGGCTGTGAACCAAGTAAAAAAACAACCGAGTCATTCTTTCTTTCTTTATTTCTTTACTAAGTCTTCCGCTACAGCTACACTTTGATTTACGTAATCGAACGCTCGAATTTTCAAAAATTAGGGAAAAAACTTAAGCGTTATTCATCCCCCCTCTAGCGCTTAACTCGATCCTACAATTAGTATTCACTTTTAAGCCCCCGGAGCATAGTTGAGTTGGTTACGACGGAGCAGACTTGCTAAAGTGGACAAAGGTCGAATCTCGGTGAAGCCGAGGTAATGCCCTTCGCCATCATGACCAACTGCAGTATCTTGATTTACCTCCTCACAGATAATTATAGGCCGACCGTGTGAAGCCGCTGGGTAGTGGATTCTATCCTTTGTTGAAGAAAGGGTATGATTGATTGTGTTATTTTTTTTACTTCAGTTATGCACTCGACGGTCAAAACGAACTATTCACCCCCTTTCTCTAATATTGCAATGGTCCTACAAACAAAACCCAATTGAGCTGAGTTGCTACTTATTACTAGCCAAATAAATTAGATGGCTAGCTACTAGTCAATTGAATTTCTTTTCAGTCATTTTTTTTTATGTATAGTTCTTCCTACAATTAGGCTCACGTTGAATTATATCATTCTAGAAACAACACGTACATTTATGAACTGCACTCATATATTAACAATTTAAATCAAACTGAATTATTTACAAAAAATTATTAAAACAACTACTATTTTTATGTATTGCTTCTTACGAGAAATATAAGTTTATATATGTCCTGAATGGATTTAATTTGTTCCTTGCACAAAGTCAACTAACCTTGACTGACTGATGTGATCTACCTATCTAATTAGTTACCGAACGATAAGGTTATTCGTTGATTAAGGAGTCCAATTTGGGTTTTGCCAATTCACGTAGAAACAATTCAATGAACATGACCCAAACCTAAGTTACGGTGGAAAATATATGCACCAAGGGAACTTGATTTCTTCAATTCAAGGAGAAATTGTTGACCTCGATTACTTGTGCCTTAGGAACTCTCAAACAATTCTCTACAAAGAAAACAAAAAAGATGAACAGGATGTGATGGAATCAAGAACCTTGATATATAGTTTTCATAAGAGTATTTTGTTTATATTAGTTAGGCTGTTTCACCAAAATGTAATTAAATGTAAAAAAATTAGGCTGTTTCACCAAAATGTAATTAAATGAAAAAAAATCATTTATTGTGTGATGGAATAGTTTGATATACATCAACATCTCATGATTATTATATTAAAATCACGTATCTTTTTGTCTGTTATTTGAAATAGATTTCCAGCTAACGGTGTTTTTTTTTGTTTACTCAAGAATTACTAGAATATATGTTTATTATAATATTTGTATGAATATATATTTATTTTTAAATATAATTATAAGTATTTGCTAATGATATTTATTAAAAATTATTGATCTGATAATTTTAACAAATATTATATTGCTCTTTTCTTGTGCTTATTTTGCTTTAGGAGGTTGGTTTAAACATATTATTCATGGATTGAAAGTTTCTATTTAAAGGTTTTTTCTTAAACGTTGCAGTTTTCACTCATACAAATAGTTTAGCACATTCTTTGCTGCTACTATGGGGTCCTGAAGCATAAGGAAATTTTACTTGTTGGTATCAATTAAGTGGTCTGTTAATTAATTTTTTTAATATATTATTCCTATTGAAATTATTTAATTTTTTTTAAATTTTTTCTTAATCAAAACTCCCTGGAGTTGGATTCGACATGTTAGGACTAATTATCATTTTCTAATGATTGTACTTTCGCGCTTGTTATGACTACATGTTTAGGCTTTTATAATATTTAAACTATATGTTATAAGTGTTATCACGTGGATTTTAAAGTTTAACAATCAATTACAATATTTAAATTTAAAATTTGAATTTATCATGCAAATTTATACTTAAAAATTTTAAAATCTATGACAATTTTAGTCTTTAGTAGATTTTTCCCCTATACTTCCGGTATATATTTTATATTTATATGTTAAATTTGTCAAAAGTTATACTCGCCGGATAGATCATGAAGGAGAGATATAGCATGTAGTGCACTTTCAAATTCTACTTTTGTTCTATTTTGAAATGATATATGTAGCTCTTGGGATATGATTAAGTTGGTTATTATGGGACAGGTTTATTATAGTGAATAACGATCGAATTTCGACGAAGTCGAAACAATATTTTCTCCCATAGTGGTCAACTGCAACTTCTTGATTTATCTCTTTACAAATGATCATGGAACTGATCGTGTGTGACTATTAAGATGGCGAATTTCACATTTTGCTACAGCATTGAAAGGATATATGCAAATAAGGATGACTATTCGATTAAAATCGAATCGAACCGAACTGAATTAATCGAAACTAGAACAAATCAAATCTTTTTCAAACTAATCGAACCAACTAAATTTTCAAATAAAAACTAAACTAATAAAATATCAATTAATTCGAATTAACTAAAATTTTCAAGTATTATGGAAGATTTATCGATTAGTTAGGAATTTATAGATTCACTCACTTAGGAATTTATCAATTATTTTTTTATTTTACTTTATTCGATTTAACCAAATAAGGAATTTTAAAATCAAAACAGAACCAAATTAATCGATATAACTAATTTTTTAGAAAAAACTAAAATTTTAAAATAATTGAACTTAATTTTTAAATTTTATTGGTTCGGTTGGTTTATTTGATTTAACCGAACTTTTGCTCACCCCTGTATGCCAAATTTAGTTATGTTCATGAGGCATTTGAGGTCCGACAACACTAGAGCTGTCAATTTGGATTAGACTCGTTGAGTTAGCCCGCCCTATCCAATAATTTAAGGGGGTTGAGTTTAAATTTTATCAACCTATTTTAATGTAGGTCCAGGCGAGCCGACCTGTGGTGGGCTTGGGTTGGCTTGCGGGTTAAGAAAAAAATTCTTTCAAAATATAAAACTAAAGTGGAAAATTTCAATAGGCTTGTGGGTTTGAGTTGACCTACGGGTTGAGAAAAAATTTTTCTCTAAAATTTAAAACTAAAATGGAAAACTCAATGTATTTGTAAGTTTGACTCATCTAATTCACAATTCAGACTTAAAAAATTTTAATATTATAAGATATCTATATATATATATATATTATTTTTTTGTTGGCTGCCTTGTCTAACCCGAAACCTATTTTAGGTTGAGTTGGGTTGAAGATTTTTCCAACCCACAAAGATGGTAGGGTCGACCCACACTGCCATATGATAGGTTAGCTCATCCCATCATGGGTTGACCTATTTGACAGTCCTAAACAACATAATGATAGTATAGTAGCGAACCAAATTTGAAAATGATAAGGAAATTTCAACTGGAAAGGCTAAGAAATTCTAAAATTTATTGATGATTCATTAAAAAAATTATATCCAAGATGTAAGAAATAATTCACTTGTTTCACTTAAAGTGAAATTATATCCACTCGGGCATAGGACATGACAATCGACCATGGTGTCAATCCACTTAGGTTCGAGCTTCGATGGTTGTCTATGACGTCAGCCCACTCAGACTCGGGACATGCCAATCTGCCACGGTGTCAATCCACTCAAGATCGAGCTTCGTCAATCCGCCACGACGTCAAACCACTCGAGCTCGAGCACCGATAGTCGGCCACAACCTCAACCCACTCGAGCTCAAGTTGAATTGTACGTGTGATACCCCATAGCATTAGGCATAATGGTTTGTTCAATTGCTCAGTTACCAATCGATTGCTGAGTGATAGGAATTGATTAGTAGACAGTGTCAGACAAACATACAGGACTATTAATAAATCAAACGTTCATGAACAAGTTTAGTGTTTGACTTGGTAAGAGCTTGTTTATATTTGTTTAATACATATAATATTAATTAAATAAATAAACTTGAACAACTCGTTAAATTAAATGAACAAACTTGAACATATATGTGTTTAGCTTGTTAATGATCATGAACAATATTTGTGAATAACGTTCGTAAATAATATTCGAGAACAATGTTCATAAACAATGCTCGTGAACTATATTCATCAATAAAACTCTTATCAATATACTAAATAAATAAAGAAACTTTCAAAATAAATAAATAAGTTTGTATTATCAAACTCAATAATTAATCAAATAAGTTTGAAATGTAAAAGTTTTAAACAAATAAGCTTGAACCAAGCTCAAACTCATTAAATAAAAAATAAAGTCAAACTTGAACAATCATTTCAATGGTTTGATTCATTTTAGGCTCGACTTGACTTGACTCGATTACCTTATCAAATAAGCTTGAACACTACAAAGCTTGGCTCGGCTTGACTTGTTTACAACCCTACAAATAGAAACTTTCCAAATTGATTGGTGATAACTGGCTATTTGACCGGGTAAATTAAGGTTATATTGGACCGATTTGATCACATTTCATATCGTAAATTGGGCTTTTAGCTTGTTTTGTATCTTGGATTAACTTTTAATCTTCATTCTATTTTTCTTATTATTTTGAGGTAATTATGGATATTAATTTGTGGTATTTAATTTTTCAGATAATTAGGATGAAGATAATCAATTTTGGAGTTTAATTGAGAGAAAAAAATCAACTCAGATTCAGCTTGGGTTTAAATTAGATTAGAATTGATTCAATCAAGTATTCAAATTCAATTAGGTTTAAAATTCAAATCAAACCAGCTCAATCCAACCGGCCCACTCTCCACAAGCCCGACCCACTTTCTACTTAACTCAATCAGCTCAATGCAATGGACTCAAGCTAAACCCAGATCAAACCCACAATCAAGCCAGCCCATTTGATCCTGGTTCGGTTCAATTGCATTAAATTTAGCCGGTTCAATTGTAAAAGCCACCGGTTCAGAAGCAAGGGTTAAAAGCTACGCGGTTTAGTGAGAAAAGGGGGGCTCGTAGGTTAGGGTTACGCCGTTCTCGTTCTCGCGATTCTTCTTCCTGCTTCGTCTTAGCCAAGCTCCCCACTCTCTCGTTCCTCTTCTTCCCCGATTGCTCGAGCAGCTCCGACGGGGCCGGCGACTGAGCTAGGCGATGAGCGCTGATCACCATCCCTATGGTTGAGCCGAAGAGGATTCCATCTATGATTTCAGCGAAAATCCCTCTGTCTCTTGTCTGTGACTTCAACAAGTGCGTCGGTCTCCGCCGTCCATCTTCGCGGTCCCCGAAAAACTAGCACGGAAAGGTTTTGATTCCTTCTTATTCTGATTCTTGTCTGTGATTTCAGCAACGGTGAGTTTGAGGAGGAGGAGGAGCTCTGTTCCGGCGTTGTTCCGTTCGCGATTCACTGTGGGTGACTTCTCCGACAAATTTCACCTCCACCGGCGCCATTTCCTCTCTGGTCTCTGGTTCCCATCTGCGTTGAATAGGGAATCCACCACCGTCACCCTCTGTTTTACCTCAATTGGTACCAGTTGAGGGAAGACAACACCCCTAAACCTTATCTTGATTTCTATTGAGTTGTTTCTCCGTTATTGCTAGCTACTGTTCGTGTTCTGTTTGGTTATGAATGAACCCCCCCCCCCCCCCTTAACCCTAACTGTAACTCTAATTTCTAACCTTAACCATAACTGTGATCTTGATTTTCTAACCTTAATTCTAATTCTGTGTTGTTTGCTAGCATGAGGTTATGTGGATTTCGGTTTGGAATTGAACAATTTAGTTTGGAATTGTATAAGATATTGGAGTAAATGGTTGGTTAGCTGGATGATGTATAGGATTGTATGCAATATGTTGAACAGCTTGTATTTGTTGGTATGTTAATGGGTGTTGAGTTGCCAGCAATGGAGTATGAATTTGATACAGTGAATGTTGGATTAGAATCAATTGTTAGTGGATGTTTGTTAATGAAGCTTCTTCTTGGCATTGAATTCTTGTGGTAATTTTGGTTGCATGATGTATGTTTGTCATGACTTAATTGTAAATGGATCCTATGAAGTTGAATGTATGTGAATAAAGTCTTTGGATTGTAAATTATTGTTGGTATGTTATTGTAATTTAGTTGTTGAATGGTAATGTGGTGTTAGTTTAGAGATAATATGTATCAAATGTATTAATTGCTTAGGTTTGTGTAGAATAACAAGTTGTTGATGATTGTATATGTTTTATGTTAGTTGAGATATGTTGTATACATTTGTATGTATCATTCATGTTGTATTATTATGTTGTTGTGCAACTTCTATACTTTGTATTATTTATGTTTGTTGTATGAGTTTGTATGATGGATACATGTTTGTAGAGTCCATGTAGTGCGAGTAGTGTATGTTATGGCTGTTGTAAATTCATGTTGTAGGTTATGTAAATGAAGGCATGTATATGTTGATGTTTGTATGAATAAAACTCATGTAATAAGTTATCACTATTGTCAATAAAACAAGTTGTAAATAATTTTATGTTGATGAATAAATTGTTATGAACATATTGTGTATTATATGTAATATAGGATAGAGGTTGTATGTATATGTGTGTTGTTGTATGATGTATGAGGTATGATTCATATGATGTATATGTTGATGCAGTTTATCCCGGTTGTTATTTTGTTGTTGACACAAATTTAA
>NC_133861.1:23938958-23995809 GCF_044706935.1 Curcuma longa | reverse complement strand
TTAATTATAATTTAAATTGATTAAGTTGAAAATTTTAAGTTTGAATTATAATTTTTAAGCTTGAATTGTAATTTAAATGAATCAACCCCACTAATTCATTGAGTTTTCTACTTTAATTTTAAAATTTAAAATAAATAAATAAACTTTCTCAACCCGCGGGCCAACCCAAGCCTGCCGCGGGCCAACCCACGCGGGTTGCGAGCCTAGGCGGGCTAACCCATCTTAAAATGGGTTAATAAAATTTCAACCCAATCCGCCTAAATTACTTGGCAGGACGGGCCAATCCGTCGGACTTAACCCAAATTGACAGCTATAGACATAAGCAATAGTTGTGTGGACATGGCAAGTTGACTTAGAATACGGGTCGTGCCAAGGAGTATCATCAATTACAGAAATATATTTTGCCCATAAAACTAAAGACTCGCTTCCACATTTCATAAACACTATATTATCATTATTTATTGCAAGACAAAAAAAGAAGATAAAAATACAGAGGGAAAAACATGCATCAATTTTCAGTCACTACTCCATCTTTCTAAACATCAAATAGCTTCTACTCTTATATGAAATCTCTCGTGATGAAAACAATGAATAACAAATCGTAGAAGATAAAATGATATTTATATATAAATTTTATTCTATCATTGAGATGTACACAATTAAATGGTTGTGAATAAAAAATGTAAAAGAGCTAAACTTAATTAAAAGATAAGAGAGTTAAAATTAGAAAGATGGCATAAAACAATTTGAATATATAAATATGTGATATTGATTAACTAGTTTACTAGCTTAAATCAATTTTAATCTTAAATAATAGTTTGTGTTTGAACTTAAAATTAATATGAAATAATTTGCAAATCTTAAACCGTATAAGTTCTACAAACCGATAAGAACTTCAATAATTAGAAATACAAATAAATCAGGATCTAGTTTCAACGAATCATGGTTTAATATATTAATTACGAAAAATAGCGATAAAGAATCTGATTTGGAGAGACATTGTCTTTGTCCTGCAACGTCGACTACTCAATCTCTGTAGCAGAAGATGAAGCGGAAGCAAGAGGGTGATCTTCCAAGGGAATTAGGATGACGACGTCGTAACTCCTTCGACAATGGGAAACGAAGGTGAGATGTCAATTCCACTAAATCCTCAAGGACCAAACCTGTATATAATAGTAATTCAATCCGTTATCAACCCATAGATAATAACGGAATAGATTGACCTATTCTATATATTTAATCCTTATCCGATAATACCGAAACAGACTAACAGATTCAACATTTAATCCATATCCAATAATACCAAAATAGACTAACGGATTCTACATATTTAATCCACATCCAATCTAACGGATTCTACATATTTAATCCACATCCAATAATCCAAAACCTAATAAATCTTAATTAGATCACTTAAATAGGTTCGGTTCGTATCCGCATATACAATTACAATTAAGCCCACTTTAAGAGATTAAATCCATACGAGATTAAATCCAACAATCTCTCACTTGGGCTACATGTGATGTGTATATGATATACGATTATTATTTCAGTTGATATCAAGCTCTATAGGTACAAAAATACCCCTGTAATAATCTAGTCCATTAACTTCATTGGTACAACACTAAAGAGGTCATGACTACTATATATGTTTGTAACAAGCCCTAAAAATAATCACAATACCAATGTCATTAATGACATAGATCAAGATGTGGATATGTAGTATAGAAATTACATGAAATATGATTAGTACATGTCAATTTTCAATTGGCCCTAATGACCCAAAAGGGTCTGATCATATTTGCATATACTTTATGCTAAACTGCAACAACAAATCATGATCCAAACCTTATGATTACTAAAAGAATCTGTATCATATTTACAAATATTAAATGTTAAACTACAGTAGTAAATTATGATATTTTATTTCAGAGTTGTCAAACAAACATATGAATCCCCATTAATATGTTAAACTTTAAGTATGTACAATAATCAAAATAAAATATTTATTTTTATTAACAAATATAGGGCAATAAAATATATATAGATTCTCACTAGATGATTCTTCTTTCATAAGAAGAATTCTCATATCCACAACATGCACATGAAACACCTTGGGCACTAAGCCCTTGGTGAGTGGATATGCCAACATAAAATTTGTACTGATATGTTCTATCATCACTTGACGACTCTGAACTCTTTCTTTAACCACTAGAAATTTGATGTCAATTTGCTTGGACTTTGACGAACTGCAATTGTTCTTGGCATAAAGTTTTACAATTTTATTATCACAGTTGTCCTTAATATGTCATCGACATATAGGACAAGTACAACAACTTGCTCCCACTAAACTTGACATATATGCATTGATTAACAGAGTTTTCTCTAAATCCAAATGAAATAACCACTTGATCAAATTTTCGATACCATTGACAGGACGCCTGTTTTAAACTATAGATGGACTTCTTTAATATACATACTAGGTGTTTTGAATCTTCAAACTCAAAGTTCTCTAGTTGCACCATATATATAAACTCCTCAATATCTCCATTGAGAAATGCAGCCTTTACGTCCATCTGATGTAGTTCTAAATCAAAATGAACTACAAGTGTCATGATTATCCTAAGAGAGTCTTTCGTTGACACAGATGAGAAAGTCTCCTTGTAATCAATATTTTTCTTTTGAGTGAATCCCTTGGAAACAAGACGAGCCTTATACTTTTTGACATTGCCCCTTGTATCCCGCTTGGTTTTAAATATCCACTTACAACTAATGAGTTTTGTACCTTTGGGCAATTCGATAAGTTTCTAAACGTCATTGTCTGCCATAGATTTTAACTCTTCTTGCATGGCGTTAATCTACCTTTCAGGATTAGGACATTTTTTGACTTCTTAGAAAGATATAGGATCACTTTCTAACCCAATGTCAAACTCGTCCTCTTGGAGATAAATATAATTACGAGACATCGTGTATCTCCGTTCCCTCGTAGATCGCTTTAAAGGCACTTGTTCTTGAGGTGATTAAGGTATTTGCTCATCAATATGCAGCAATACTTAAATTTGAGTGGAGTGATCTTCCAACTACATTGGTGATGTCACGAGAATATCTTGATTCACTACTCCCATCTGGATGTGCAATACCTATGATGTGTGATATGATAATCATACCGCTACTTATTACACTAGTGACTATAGGAGGATTGTTTACACTTTTCTCAAAAAGTATTTCTCTAACTTTATCACTCCCACTGTCCTCAATGAATTTGGCAATTTCCGTTTCGAAGAAGGATATATTAGATGGATCATAAAATTTATACCATTTAGACTTTTCAGAATAACCGAAAAATTACAACTCACAGTTTAATTAATATCAAGAACATATAAATAAGTATAGATAGTAAAATATGCAAATAAAATATATAAATAGATTATTTATAAGATACCAAATACAATATTATATTTTACTCTTTAGACTAAAATATAATTTGTTAGCGGTACTTTCTAATATAACTCAAACTTTAGTAGATCACATAATGAGCCTTCCTTTGGGCCGACCCATTATACACATAATTTGACACTTTATATAAGTTATATATTAGTCCATAACTTACATCAACTTTAATCAGCCACGCAATATGTCTTTCTTTGGACTAACATATTTTATGCACAATCTGAACAAAATAAATTTATTCTATAGTTGTAAGCTACCATGAACATATATCTACCATAAAAGTAATTTTATTTTGGGTCAATTACTTTTAGCATAGACATAGGTTTACCGACATAAAATGCACTAAACCTATTTAATATATCTTCCTTTGAGTCGTCACAATAGTTCAATTTAGTAATATGTATGTAGATAGACCCTAGGAACTTTAACTGAACAGATAAACACTTAATCAACCTTAATAACTTAAAACATTAGACTTATCAATCGATTGATATCATATGACAATCAATTGGTATCACTCAATCGATTTGAAAGCCTACTATATGCGACTTCAGGATCATCAATCGATTGATGATGAGTGTCAATCAATCGATCTCGCTAATTGATGACAAACTCTTATGTGTTTAACATCTAACTCATCAATCGATTGTTGATTCTTAGCAATTGATTGGTGATCACTATGTTATATTTGAGAGGTGTCCTAAGGTAATCGTCTTATGGTTGTATTATTTATTTATTTAATAATAAATAAAATTCACTAATTAAGTGCATATTTTTATGTGTTTGATTGGATCTTAAACTTATTTACTGAATGTCCGCAATACGATTCATAGCATGAGAGAATTTCTAATTGGATTACAACTTATGAGTATCTCTACATGTGCAATTATGAATGTATTGAAATTATCTCTAATCGATGAATTGACGAACGTGGACGTCATCGATTCTGTTGAGACTAGCACATTTAAACTCCTTGATTTGACAAACAGTTGTTCTCACTGACTGGAGACATTGGCTGGTGATTAGAGGATGCATTGAAGACAAGGAACTACGATGTCGATGGTCGATATTTTTGAGTAGCTTTCTTTATCTTAGGATTAGAGAGTAGCCGATATTGAACTAATAATTGTGATTTCTATCTTTTATATATACATGTTAGATTCTTGATTTAATCCAGTATGCTTCATTTAGTTGCGTAATGTTTGCATGATTAATGTTTAAGGTAGTGTTTCCTCTTGGAATGTTCGAAAGTGAACCTTGATCTCATATCTAGCATTTAAACATGCATTGTAATTGATAAAGATTAGGGGAAGGACCTAACATGAACTTTAATCTCGGATCTATAAATTGAACTTGAGGATCTGTCTATAAAAGTAATTCAAACTCTCTCAAGGCTTACATGAGATGTCATAGAGCATAAAGGGCTTGTCCTGATTCGGCCTCACGAAGTAAGGGACATCGGTCTAGGGGATCATAGGACATCGTGATAGGAACCTCCCTAGTATGACTATCATGAAAATAGGAATCATGTTTGGACAAACACATCTGTAGTTTTCTTTCTTTTCTTCTTCCCATAGACACATCGATTATCTTAGGACAACCCCCTTCGAACAAATCTATCATTGAGATAAGAGAAAGAATCACAACTTAAATTGTCAATAATTCATTGTGGTGAAGAAATTCTAGTATAGTCTTTAGATTTGATTTTATTGTCTTTCATTCAGTTTCCATAGTTCTTTTTCACAATAAATTCTCATATTCGATTCGTCTAGATATTCTATTTTGCACATAGATTAGTACTCAACATCACGATCCCAGAGAACAATAATTTTATTACTTGATAATACCGTATAATGCAAAAGACATTCTTCTTTTTTTCAGCTCAAGCCCTTCTCTCGAAGAAGATAATCTTTTCTTGAGCATTGTACTGACTTAACTATCGAATAGGTTATGCTGACAATGTTGGTTACCCGTTGACGGATGTTAATTTGCATATTAGAGAGCGTAAAGGACTTGTCCTAATTTGGCCTGATGAAGTAAGGGGCATCTATCTAGGGGATCGTGAGGCATCGTGATAGGAGTCTCCCTAGTACAGCTACCACAAAAATAGAAATTTTGTTTGGACAAACACATCTGTGGTTTTCTTTCTTTTCTTCTTCCCATAGATACGTCAATTATCTTAGGACAACCCCCTTTGAGCAAATCTATCATTGAGATAAGAGAAAGAATCACAACTTAAATTGTCAATAATTCATTATGATGAAGAAATTCTATTATAGTCTTTAGATTTGATTTTTTTTCATCGCCTTTTATTCAATTTTCTGAGTTCTTCTTCACAATAAATTCTCATATTCGATTCGTCTAGATAATCTATTTTGCACATAGATTAGTACTCAACATCACGATCCCAAAGAATAATAATTTTATTACTTGATAATACCGTGTAATGCAGAAGGCGTTCTTTTTTTTTCGGCTCAAGCCCTTCTCTTGAAGAAGACAATCTTTCCTTGAGCATTGAACTGACTTAACCATCAGATAGGTTATGTCGACAATGCTGGTTACCCATGGACGGGGGTTGATTTCCATTTTAGAGTCTGGATCGGAGGTAAGAAATCAAAGATTTTACCAATGTGACCCAAAATAGATGGTGTGATCGAGCAAGAAGCCCGGAGCTAACGGAAAGAAAGATTCAACCCGCATCCCATGCCAAGACGTGCCCCCTTGCAGCCTCGAGCTATACCCAATCATGATATCTCAACTATCACTGTCTATAAAATACTCCCGTATATTTCCAAAGGTTCACATTCTTATGCACTCAAAGAGTGTCTTTTGTATTCCTTCAACTTTCACACACGTGTGACTGAAGTATCCGAGAGACTTTGTCGAACAACTTCAAATTTCAATGCTCTTTAATGCTTTCTCTAGCATGCGTAGGTTGGACATCTGCTGTTAGGACCAGATGATCTTCCCCTCAGCCGCCTCCACTTTATGATCTATCCTTTGTCTCATCATTTCAACATTTCCAACTCAATGGTAGATTTCTACCGCATTAGATGTTTCAATAGTGTTAGAATAAAATTTGTGTACGTAACCGATGTCACTTGTCAGATAGCCAACATATGCAACTTCTTGTTATTGTCTTCTTTTAATTTTTATTTCCAAAGATCGAGTAGCCACCACACATGGTGGATTTAAATCCACGCTTTCCTTCTCTCTCTTTTTTGTTGCATTGCATAATTTTAGCACTGCCTTTGTGACATGTTTGCTTGTGCAATGAGCTCCACATAAAATGCTTTGCACTTTAGATTCCATAATAAAGGACTGAAAGCATCAAATAGAAAGCATTGTTTCGATGCATATGTTTAAAAAGGACAAACATTATGTGAAGAACAACCCAAACCACACGATTCCACAGAAAAATCATCAACAGAAAATCATCAATAAACCGAACGACCTACTTTGATTTAGTTTCAGCTGTTCATATGCCTCCTTAATAAAGGGTGCTTCCCAGGATTTCTAGATAAAAGGCTCTTTTCGTTTAATTATTTCCAATTAAAGATTTGTACTATTTGTGTCACCAATTCCTATGTTTTCCTTTGGCACTACTTTACTTCATCAAAGATGCCAAAAAATAAAATAAAAAAATCTTTATTTTAGTGCTAGCTTTTGATCTACCTGAGATGAAAAACCATGATGTTGTTACTAAAATATTATATCTGTATATGTAATTTGCAATAGTTTCTTCTATTTATTTATTTATTTCTAGCTTCTGATTAACATAAATGCAAGTTTCAAGAAAGAATTGCAAATTATATATACGGATATAATATTTTAGTAACAACATTTGTTCTTCATCAAAGATCCTGTTTCATTTTAGTGCTTTTCTGAGGGTAACCATTCACTCAAGCAGGATCATCCATTTGTAGGACAGCAGCAAAGAAAGTTAAATTTAAAACCTAAAAAAACTTGTAAATGAAGATAATCTACGATAATGCATCTTTAATATATGAGAAACTATTTTATTGAGCACAGATCCATCAAAATAAATAAATAAATAAACACAAGCCAGATTAGAAAAAGAAAATTGACCATAGTTTGATATGCTAGCTTCATTTTTTTCCCATTTTTTTATATTTAAGTTTTGTTAAGAATTCCTCAATATTCAATTAGTTTAAATGGAGGAATTTAGCGTCTTGTCCCAAGTTAGGACATTTAGAGTATTGATTCTAATCTATGAGTTGGGTTTTAAATAATGATGGAGAATCAGATCTTATATATAGGAGATTATTGACACCTACATTTATTCTAACATAGTGGATTATGACAATAACAATTAAATCCACTAAATGAGGTCGGCAACATAGTAAACTATGAGTTGATAAAAAAAACTTTAAGTTTGGATGTTTTGAATTACTATCAATTTTGGTGTAAATATTTTAGGTGCCTGATTAGCAACAAGTTGATAGATTAATACTGTCATTTGAGATTATAACAATACTCTTGCCAAACTAAGAGTAAAAATGTAGCAAGACTTGATCAGACACATATTAAGTACTTATCCATCAAACTATAAATCTCTGTTATAACATAATAGTTGAAGTGTCTTATCCCAAGTGGTAAGCATGGAGACATGTGTTGCTTGAGGTTTCGAGTTCGAATCCTCTTAGCAACATGTATTTGTTGACTGAGGTGTTGTGCGATTCAAGTCTTAACAACATGTATTTGTTGGCTGAGGTGCTGTTGAGGCAATATGCTCTTATTAACATAGTGGTACCGTGCCTCCAAAAATTCTTTTAGGGGGTTTTCTGATATGGGTCGTTTTGACGGTGAGACCGATCACTATAAAAAGTTTATCCACTACAGTTTTAAGTCCCCGGGGCCATGGTGCTGCGGTAGGACATCCAGGTTGTCACCCAATGGGGATCGCAATTAAAGGATGCTGGACATCTGGGTTGGCCGCTGCGTGCGCTTCCCGATTTACCTTGGTGATCAGTGGAAAAGTTCCGTGGGGCCGGGCCGATCACCTCAGGGATTGAGCTAATACGACTAACTAATATTATCATTTTTTTTTTGTTACAACATAACAAAATGGACATTGGTGGGCCAGGTTAATGTGTAGGCTTGAGTTTGTAAGCCCACATATAAATACTAATTGGACCTGAAGTAGTAGACCTGTTACATATGTTTGAGATAACCAAGTGGGGAAACTAGCTTTTGTATGTTTTAACATGAAAAAATGTGTGTTAAAGAAACCTCAAATCTTCAAATAGAAGTGTTTTCCACCTAAACACTTTAGCATTTTGGCCTGTGTTAAACTTTTTCTTAGACTTTAGTATGGCATCAAAGTTCAACCCTTATCTCTAAAAATATTGAATCAAAAGGGATGGGTATATTAAAGGAGAGTAAAATGTAAAAAGAAAGGATAAATATAAAATCTACCTTAGGGGGCTTTTGGTTGGGGGTTATCATTGATAATATTGGTTATCTGTCCAAAGCTATCAACCATAACCTTATTTGGTTAAAGTTATGATCGATTCCCAAGTAATACAATATCACCACCATATTAGCAAATGGGTTATAACTCGGTAATATGATTACCTTAGCAGTTAAGATTTTCTACCATTCCAGAGGTTAACGACATTTTTTTCTATTATTAACCTTCAATTTTAAAACTTAATTCATTGAAATATATTATGAAACCTAATTGAAACTAAGTTAATTAATTTAAAATTTTATGTATTTAAAATAAATAATTTATTTTAAATTTTAAAAAATAAAATTAATATATTATATTTATTAATTTAATAAATTATTTTATTAGAATAATTATTTTAATGTATTATTTTATTAAAATATATATAAATTTATGTTAAATTTAAAAAATAAAACTAATTAATAAATGATGTTTATTAATTTAATAAATTATTTTATTAAAATAATTATTTTAATGAATTATTTTATTAAAACAAAATTAATGAATTATATTTATTAATTTAATCAATTATTTATTAAAATAATTATTTTAATGAATTATTTTTTTAAATATATATAAATTTATTTTAATTTTTTTTAAAAAAATTAATGAATTATATTTATTAATTCAATGAAGTATTTTTTAAATAAATATTTTAAAAAATTATTTTATTAAAAAATTATATAAATTTATGTTAAATTTAAAAAAATAAAATTAATAAATGATGTTTATTAATTTAATAAATTATTTTATTAAAATAATTATTTTAAAAATAAAAGTAAACAAATTATATTTATTAATTTAATGAATTATTTTATTAAAATAATTTTTTAATGAAATATTTTTTAATATATATATAAATTTATTTTAAATTTTAAAAAAGAAAATTAATGAATTATATTTATTAATTTAATAAATTATTTTATTAAAATAATTATTTTAATGAATTATTTTATTAAAAAATATATATGAATTTATGTTAAATTTAAAAAAAATAAAATTAATAAATGATGTTTATTAATTTAATAAATTATTCTATTAAACTAATTATTTTAATGAATTATTTTATTAAAATAAAATTAATGAATTATATTTATTAATTAAAAAATAATTTATTAAAATAATTATTTTAATAAATTATTTTTTAAAATATATATAAATTTATTTTAAATTTTAAAAAATAAAATTAATAAATTATATTTATTAATATAGTGAATTATTTTATTAAAATAATTATTTTAATAAATTATTTTATTAAAAATATATAAATTTATTTTAAATTTTAAAAAATTATAAATAAATTATATTTATTTTTGATATATTATTAATTAATTATCATTATTAATATTATTAATTTAATTTAATTTATTTGAATTAAGGGTAATATAGTAAATATTAAACTGGTTATATTTTATTTCCTCCAAATAAATCACATAACCAAGGTTATATATGATAACTTAAACCTAACACACCCTTAGTCCTATTAACAATGAGTAAAATGTTAGGATCGTTAAAATATACCTAAATTTAAATACTAAGTGTCTTAACCGTTTAGATTTGATTAAATTTTATTTTAGACTTCAATAATGCTTATGTGGCAAATTGAGAGCACCTAATGTGCCTCCGGGATATAGCTGAGTTGATTACGATGGAGCAGACTTGCAGAAGAGGACAAGGGTTCGAATCTCGATGAAACCGAACAATACCTCCTTCATCTGGCAGTATGTCCTGTTTGGCCCCCCAGTTCACTGAGCTTTGGGAGTGTGACTGGGGACGACGAGTGCGGACAGTGATGGATATTTTGATTGTGTTGATTGATGCATATTACATGCATTTATTGGTAGGATTATTACATAGTATACTTTATTCATATGATTGTGGCTGTTGCACTTGGTTGCTATGATTACTTGGAGCTTGGAGATCCGGCCGACTGCATCCATCTCACTTCAGGGGTTTATGTTAAGGTTTGTATGGTTTGTAGTTGGGTTTGAGTATAGATTCTGTATTTCATGGACATGGACTGTAGTATGTTGGTTTTGCATTTGTCGTTATTCATTTTATCGGAGTTACGTTATTTCTGCTACGTAAACTTACTTTTATTGGTTGGTATGCATGTGATAGTGGTTATGTGGCCGTGTAGGCCTTATAATTGCATTTGTTGTGTGTGTTGTGAGTTTGTTGGACGTGTTGTCCTTATTCCGGCCGTATGTGGTCGTGTATATTTGCATGTATTTTAGGAAAGGTCATTGTTACAGGGGAGATGTTGCCGAATTTTTTCGGACGGCTTCTCGGGATGTAACAATTTAATGTTACAAGGTGACGAATTCCACCTTTTACAAAAAGAGCACCTAATGTATATATAAACATCAAAAAGGTTCTCACCTAAGCAGCTTTATATTTTCAATTGGATTTGATTGTATCTTAAGCTTTATTTTACCAAACTAAATGAAAGAAATATACCTATAAAACTTTTTATCTCATTGAGAAACATGCAAAGTTGCCAACATTCTCATATTGCAAACTGTAGCATAGACTCATATTGCAAACTGTAGCAAAGTAGACTATCAAGATTTGCAAAAGCCTAGAAAACATATGAGATTAAAAAAAAAAACTAGTGATAAAGAAAAGAGTAACCAACCGTGATCATTTTTTGTGAAATGAGATATCGAAAGTTCAATATGGGAGAAATTTGCCTTCTTTATCGACCACTCCATCTTGATCCCCATAATCGATACTTAGCTCCGTCAGCGGAGGAATATTTTCCATTGCAAACACCATCAAGTGAGGACGCGATTGATAGTTGTGATCATACAGCACAGGTTGGACAAACGCGTTCGGGATCTTACTGTGGCAAAGGTAGCACCCGACGTTCCTTGCGCGCGAGAGGTCCAGGCCGAAGCCCGACCAAGGAACGGCAGCAGAAATCTTCGGCAGACTTTTATCCGGGAAGACCTCCGAGATGTCCCCCCATTCCGCCCATCTGGGCGGGAATTGGCTCGGCCAAACCAGCTGGTGGGTGGAGTTCGTCGCCTCCCCGTCGATGGGGAGCACGTCGCCGCTGAATTCACAGATAAATGCGCCGGCGCGGATAGCGTCCAGCGACCGCACGCCCCAGCCAATCCACAGGGACCGGAACACCTCGAGTTTGTAGCGGAGCCCCTTCTGACTCACCCTGTTAGGGCATCTACCTGAGCAAGGGCAGGATGGGCCGCATTCGTAGATCATCGGCATCCCGCGCTGGAGGATTCCATGCAGGTCGTAGGGCATTGCTCCTCCATTTTTCTGTATGCATTCGCAGTCTAATGAACAAACGCCCGAACAGCTGCAGCCCATTTTCTTGATGGAGCTCCGGCAAACCAGGGCATTCTTGGGTAAGTAAGGGCGGGAGCGATACTCGAAGAACAGAGGCTCGTTGTCGCCGTCGATGTCGTTGAACAATCGCACGGGGTTTGCACCCTCGGCGCCGCCGGAGATGTCCCAAGATAAGTAGCCATTAGGATGTTTCCGCGCCCTGAGCTCCTCCGCGAGCTTAAAGACGGAGCTCCCCATGGGCGGCTGGCCTTCCGCCCGGCGGAAGTGGTACTTGTACGCGGAGAAGCCGGACTTGGAGTTGTCGATCCAGAAGTCTTGCAGGGTGTAGAGGCCGTCGTAGACGTAGACTTTGCCGGTGGGGCTGTTGTCGTAGGGGAAGCCGCGGATGACACGGACCTTCATATCTTTGTGCTTGTTGTATAGAAGAGCAAGGTTTCCAGCTCGGAGATTCTGATCGGCGTTCAGGCGAGTGTGACCGCGCTGCTTGCCGCCTTGACCGGTGTAGATAAGCTCGTTGCCGTTGTCCACATCGTCCTCGTAGCCGCCGGAGACAATGATGCTGGTCACAATGGGATCACCAATGGACGAAACGGCAACAGGGACATAATCGATGCCGCCCTGGGGGATGCCATGAAGCCCCACGACCTGCAGCTCCGACCGGTAGAAGAACACATCTCCGATCAACAACCCAGGGATATCTCCAACGATGCGGTAGTCTCGGTGAAGCCACATGCCGTGATCCTTCATCGCCCGCGCCGCCTTGAGGTCGGGGCGGGTCGCACCGCTCCCGGAGACACGAAGGTAGTGCGTGCGCAACGAGTCGAACAAGATGCGAGCGTGGCGGACGGCGAGGCGGCAACCGACCCAATCATCTGTAGGAGAAGAACAAGAGGCAGTGATCAACTCACCAGAGCGATTCTTGGCGGCAATGGAGGACGTCAGTATCGGCTCTCCGGAGACGACCGATACCAGCGTCATCGGGGCGAGGTTCGACTTCTTGGCGACGGAACGCTTGATGCGTCTGTCGTCGAGGGCGGCGAGAGCTGAGGAGCAGACGGCGTCAGGGGAGCCGACGCAACGAAGCGGCCGTGGTGATTTTCCGGCGGAGTGAAGGTGGATGCGTTGGCGAACGCGGCGGCGGTCGACGGAGTCCACAGCGGCAGTGGACAAATCGGATCTACGGTTTTTGGTGTGAGGCAGAGGCACTCCGCCATCGGCGATGTTGGAGGAGGAGAAAGACGTCCGTGGAGGACGAGGAGAGGCAGTGACCAACTCGCCAGAGCGATTCTTGGCGGCAATGGAGGACGTCAGTATCGGCTCTCCGGAGACAACCGATACCAGCGTCATCGGGGCAAGGTTCGACTTCTTTTCGACGGAACGCTTGATGCGTCTGTCGTCGAGGGCGGCGAGAGCTGAGGAGTAGACGGCGTCAGGGGAGCCGACGCAACGAAGCGGCCGTGGTGATTTTCCGGCGGAGTGAAGGTGGATGCGTTGGCGAACGCGGCGGCGGTCGACGGAGTCCACAGCGGCAGTGGACAAATCGGATCTACGGTTTTTGGTGTGAGGTAGAGGCACTCCGCCATCGGCGATGTTGGAGGAGGAGAAAGACGTCCGTGGAGGACGAGGAAACTCCTTGATCTCTCCCTCCTCCAACCCGTCGCTGCCATCTTCGGAGGGGACTTGGTCTTCGTGATGCACTCCGGCCGGGCGCATCGGCGGAGGCACTCTGTCATAGGCGATGTTGGTGGAGGAGAAAGACGTCCGTGGAGGACGAGGAGATTCCTTGATCTCTCCCTCCTCCAACCCGTCGCTGCCATCTTCGGAGGGGGCTTGGTCTTCGTGATGCACTCCGGCCAGGCGCATCGGCGGCAGTGAGACTGTGAGAGCAGGGAAGAGAAATCGTCGCCTTGGAAGTTTAACTACGCTTAACTCAACGGCAATTACTTTCATATTTAAAATCTTTAAAACGTCTCAAAAGCACTGTTCCATTTTTAAAAAAATAAAAAAAATAAACCTCGTAATAAAATATAGGATGAAATTAATATTGAAGGATATGATTACATCCAAAAAGTCATAATATATATATATACTACATTCTCCTGGTATGGTTTGTTTTTTTTGCATTATTGGAGGGACAGTCTTTTGAACAGTATGCATAGCAGACTTCGTACAGCTAAAACAGGAAAGAATGCCATTCAGGAAGAGACCAGTGGAAGAAGCTGTTAAAGAGAAAGTTGATGAATCCATTCTAATTAGTTAATAATATTGTTAATTAAATTTTAATATTTGTCTAACTTTTAAATACCTATTAGAGTTATTCCTCCAAAAGATTTTTTTTGTTTGCTAGTTCTCATTATTGACTAAATGATTAAGAAGAAAATATCGAGACGTTTTAAAAAGAATTAAATTAGAGCATTTAGTCAATAATGAGAACTAGCAAACAAAAAAAATCTTTTGGAGGAATAACTCTAATAGGTATTTAAAAGTTAGACAAATATTAAAATTTAATTAACAATATTATTAACTAATTAGAATGGATTCAACAACTTTCTCTTTAACAGCTTCTTCCACTGGTCTCTTCCTGAATGGCATTGTTTTCCTGTTTCAGCTGTACGAAGTCTGTTATGCATACTGTTCAAAAAGACTGTCCCTCCAATAATGCAAAAAAAAACAAACCATACCAGGAGAATGCAGTTAGGGTTTAGTAGCTGTTGATACAGCTGTAAAATAAATTCAATTATATATAAATACCTCCACTAACTCTAAAGTAGTATTTCGTGTGAGAGAAGAAAGGAGAGACGGTTGGCATCTCCCCGACAGGGACGGACACGACCTTCGGGCTTTCTGACGGATTAAGGATATCCGTTTCCACGAATCTTTATCTAATATTTTATTTTATTTTTGGAATGCAATTGAATTGAAATTTATTAAAATAAATAAAAATTAAATTTTGATAAAGTCTAAATAATACTCTGTCAGTAATAGTTAATTGTAACTTTTTAATTTATATTTTTATAGATAATTATAGAATAAATCGTTGAAGTGATGAATTATAAAAATAAAAAAAATAAATCTGAAAAATAAATAAATGGACAAAAAAAATCTCTTGTAATTCTGTCAGTCGGTTGATTTTTTTCCCTTCCTCCTCTTTTCTCTCTCCTTTTCTTTTTCAAATTTTCTCATAAGAATTTTTTTTCCAAATTAAAATTTCTTTTCTTCTTCAATCCAATCCACACCTAACCTAAGTTAATAGATTTGTTTTCAAGCGGTGACGACGACTCTTGAAGGTCAAACCGCGAAGGGTGACAAAAAGCAGGAGTTAGGGCATTTGAACACCACTAGTATAATTTGAAATTACAAGCATAGGGTGTTGCATTTAATTTCTTAAAAGTAGATTTAATTATAATTTATATATACAAATACGAACCAAACACATTTAAGTAATCTAACTAAAGTTTATCAGGTTTAGGATTATTGATGTAGATTAAATATGTAAAATCCGTTAATCCGTTCCGGTATTATTGGATATTGATTAAATTTGTTGAATATGTTAATCTGTTCTGGTATTATCGGATATGGATTAAATATATAGAATAAGTCAATATGTTCTGTTATTATCTATGGGTTGATAACGGATAAGATTTATATATAAGGGTTTGGTCCCTGAGGGTTTAAGGTTAATTGACATTTTGACTTTATTTTCCATTGATGAAGGTTTTGCGGCGCAGTTATCCTAATTTTCTTGGAAGATCTTCCTTTCGCTTCTGCTTCATTTTCTTCCACAAGGATCAAGTAGTTAACGTTGCAGGACAAGGATAATGACCCTCCAAACAGGTTCCTTATCGTTATTTATATATTTTAATATGTTAGGCCATGTTATTCATTGAAATTAGATCTTTGTTCTTGTATTTTCAATTACCCAAGTTCTTATTCAGTTTATAGAACTTATGTGGCTTATGATTTACAAGTTCTTTCAATTGGTATCAATGCCAGGTTACGTTTCTTCGTATTCATAGTTTGCAAAATCACATTTTTGTGCGATTGATGGCAAGCTTGTTCCAAAACTGATTATGAATAGGTTGAATTAGGATTACTCCCAATTTATTATACGGTTCATAATTGAAAGGAACAATAACAATTTTTTATATATTATTATTATTATTTTAATTTTTTTAGAAAATTGAAAATAATGGAAAACCCTAATCGGCGATTCACGCCGATGGCTTCTCACGGGATTCGGGATCAATAGCCCTGACCGCAAACCCTAATCACGTGATGGTCGCACAACGCTCTCCTGTCTTGTGATTGACACTCTTCTCCCACGCGATCGGTGGCAACGACGCTCCGCCCTCCCCTCACACGATCGCTGACGACGACGCTTCACTCTCCTCTCCCATGAACGGCAAGCGACGGCGCTGAATCCTCCTCCGGCGGTACACGACCTACGCTGCCATGAGGAGCAAAGCCGGAGACGCTCGGCCTTAGGTGCGCGATCAGGGGAGATGGGGTGGGCCTCGATTTTCGTGTGAAGTGCGCGATCGGGAAGAGTTTCCACGTGAAAGAGTGAAGAGGAGTCGAACCCTAAACCGTGATCGGAAGCCAAACCCTAATCGTGCTCTTCTCCCACACGATCGGCGATGAGTCACGTGAAGACGAGGGAAGCGGCGCGCGATCAGAGATGAAGCTTGGCTTCGATTTCTGCATGGAGAAGAGGAAGCGCACGCGATGTTTCTTTAGGGTTCGATAGGCTGGTTTTGGGCTTAGGCCCAAATTTCCTGGCCGATCACGTTGCATGAAGGAGAGAAAGGGATGCTATGATTTAAGAGAGGATTTAATTGTAATATCTTTTCCTAATTCCTTTCTCCATTCTCCCGCGAACAAAATCCAAAAAGGAGGTTGTCGAGTTGGATTAGATTTTGACTTATCCACTCGGTTAAAGTTTTTTAAGATTTTCTTAGGTCTATCTACACACGTGTTACTAAATTGAATTATTGTGTCGGCCCAAAGGAAGGCATATTAGCTAGGTTTAGTGCATTTTATGTCGATAGACTTATGTCTATGCTAAAAGTAATTGACCCAAAGGAAAATTACTTTTATGTTAGATATATGTTTAAGATAACTTACAATTATAGAATAAATTTATTTTGTTCAAATAATGCACAAAATATGTCAGCCCAAAGGAAGACATATTGTATGGCTGATTAAGATTAATGTAAGTTATGAATAAATAAATAACTCATATAAAGTATCAAATTATGCGCATAATGAGTCGACCCAAAGGAAAGCTCATTATGTGGCCAATTAAAGTTTGAGTTATATTAGAGAGTACCGCTAACAAATTACATTTTAGTCCAAAGAGTAAAATGCAATGTTGTACTTGGTATCTTATAAAGAGTTCATTTATATGCTTTATTTGCATATTTTATTACTTATATATGTTATTGGCATAAATTAAATCGTGAACTTATATTATTTTCTCCCTTTTATTGTTTCAGTGCAATCAGTAACTGTTAGTCTTAATCACATCCCCACTTTAATTGGTTCCCGAGGTCCGAGTAAGAAACGAAAAAGGATCATTAATAAAGGAAAGGGAAAACAAACTGCAGATTTTGAATTTCTAAACTTTGTTAGTTCAGAAGTCAATTTAGCTATTATATTTGCTGACACTTGGTGGATAGATACCGGTGCTATTACTCATATAAGTGTCACTATGCAGGGTTGTTTTAGGAGCCGTCTTCCACTTGATGGCAAAAGATACATCTATACGAGAAACGAAAAAAGGCTAAAGTCGAGTCGATTAGTATTTTTAGACTTTATTTTGGAATCAATATTTTTTTAAATTTAGAAAATACATTTATTGTACCGTCTTTTTGACGGAATTTAATTTTAATTTTTTATTTGGATAAATTAGGTTATTCTTGTTCATTCAGAAATGAAATTTTTAGTATTTTCTATAATTCAACATTGGTTGGCAATGGTTTGCTGGTTGATAAGCTTTATAAATTAAATACCATAACTCCTATGGATGACAACGTAATTATGCATAGTATCAGTACAAAACGTAAATTGACTAATGAATTCCTCTATGTTGTGGCATAGGCGTTTAGGACATATATCCAAACAACGATGCTTTTAGTTTATCAATAATTATCTCTAAAAATATATTGATTTTCATCTTAAAATAGACTTCAAATTTTTGAGATTTGACAAATGTATGAGGTCTTTAAACACCTTATAACTCTTATCAAAGAAAAGTTAGGAAAACTTAAGAGAAAAATAATTTGAGATTTTAGCGAATTAGAATTTTTACATGAGGTCATTTCTATAAAATTACATTTCTTACTTTCAAATTTAAAAATTACATCCCTTACCTTCAAATTTAAAATTTTATAGAAAAACAAGCTTCCAAATAAGGTTTTGTTAGGCTTAAATTGTGGTCTAACAAAAGTTTCATTAGTCTAGATTGAAAACCTAATTTCATAAGTTGTTGTTGGTGGTGCAATCACACCCCATGCATGAGCTTTACATATTTATTTTGATGTTGGATGATATTTAAAATAAGGCAAATTGTATAGTCTCATATGATTGCCAAGTATGTAGGAGTAATCGACTTGATATAAAAGATGCAAGGGAATGTAATCCAATAAGGTTAAAGGTCTAGAAAACTAAGCTTTTGAGATAAAAATTTTAAGACAGTGATAAAATTCATCTCAAATATTATGTAATTAAGATAGTAATTCTAAGTGTCTTAAAATTTTATATTGAGACATTAAATTTAAGACAGTATTTAAAATGTTATCTCAAATTCAACTAAATAAGACACCTAATAAAGACGGTTAAAGATATAATTATATAAGACATTTAAATAAGACGATAAAAAAATATTTGTCTCAAATTATCTTAATTATGTCCAAAAAAAAAAACAAAACCACACACATATATAAGTATTTAGATAAATATAAATGAATATTTAAAAATTAATAAAAATTTAAAATCGTTGTTCTTTACTTTTATAAAATCATTTTAAATATATTTATAAATTAATAAATGATTAAAAAATCTCTTTAGATAAATATAAATTAATATTTATAAATTAATACAAATCTAAACATTTAATAAATGTTTATAAATTAATAAATGAATAAAAATATTAATTTATTTATAAATTTATATACATATATAATTTAAACATTTGTCTCGTTTATATAATTTAAACATTTATAAACGAGACAAATGTTTATAAACGAGATAAAGATTAATTCATTTATTAATTTATAAATATAAAAATATTTATAAAAATATATAAATTTATATATATAAATATATAAATTAATATATATAAATTTATAAATTTATAAAAATTTATCTCGTTTATAAATGTTTTTATATTTATAAATTAATAAATGAATAAAAATTTTCTTTATATAAATATAAATAAATATTTATATAATTTATAAAAATTTCACCGTCTTAACCAATGTTTTAATTAAATATTTTCACCACCTCAATAAAAATTATATTAATTATAATTAAATATTTTTACCCTAATTCGTCCTCAACACATCCCGTCGCCGCCTCAACAAATCCCGTCGCCGCTCCTTTCTCGCACCGCTACGTAGGCCTTCCGACGGCTCTCCGCTAGGAAGCTCGTTGTCGGGATCTAGCGCCTACGGGCTATAGATTCCGCTAGGGGAGTCTGCGGTGGCAGGGGAGAAGGCTGGCGAGCTCGTGTAGGTCTTGAGGTATGATAGTATTATGAACCTCGCCCCCTTTGTGATTTTGTTTTTAGGGTTTTTTTTCACTGTACGACATTTTGACAGCATTCTTGTGTTAATATTGTTACTCATCATTGGTTAGATTGTTCGCAACCTTCAATCATCCCTTCATGACCTCATAGAAAAAGTTTTTTTTTAAAAAAAAAGTTCGCATGAACATGCGTGATCTCTCTCACATTAAGAGTGCTTCAGCTGTTAATTTAGCAATCTGTTCTTGTTATGTAATTGTTCTTATTCACTTCCAATTTATGATCTACATGTATACAATCGTGGCAATTGATCTGTAAGTGGTGATAAACTACAATGTCACTGACCACTAAACTTGATTACTCATTTCTCTGCTCCTTGCATTTGTCTCTGCAGTCAGGCTGTGGTCGCCAACAAGTTCAGTTGCTTTACAATCCCCTAACCACTGGAATCCATACTAATAAGAGCAAGAAGCATGAGTTTGCCAGTCCAGTCTCCGTCTTAAGTCCAAAATACAGTGACATCCACAAGGTTACACTTCCGCATTATAAATTTGCTCGACTCCTTGGGTTTTCTTCTCGTATCGATTGTAATTATGGTTGCTTCATGTTCAGCAGTTTTCTAGTTTTCCAAGTTCTGCACTGGAGAAGGCAACTAAATGGGACCCCGGGAGCTCAATGACAAATACATTCTACAGTCACTTGAAGCTTCTTGAAGAGAAGCAAATCTGGAAGCACCCACCTAAGATGAGCAATTCTGAAGCTGACACTCATCTTCTATCTTTTGCAGGCACTGAATACTGACAATTCTGAAGTTAGAGCTTTAGCGCATTGGAGAGAGCTTCTAGAAAAGGTATTGTTCTTTCATTAGTTAAAATTTAATTGTATTTGTAAGTGTTATCCATGTAGTAAGAAGTAACTTTTATTCGGTTATATAATGATACAATTGTCAAAAGCATACAACTTATTTTTCATAAATGTATAAATCTAACAAACTACTTTTTCTTTTATGAATGATTATTTTTATCAGTAAACTGTTCCTCAATAAAGATCAGTGATATGGAAAAAAGTTGGATTGATTCAAAGAATAGGAATTTAGAAGAATATAGGAAAAAAGTTGATGAATTTTTAGAGTTTGCTTACAAAGACAAGACTGAAGATAGTAGAATTTATTGTCCATGTTGTGATTGCAAGAATCATTATTTTGTCTCTAAGGCACAGATGCTAAGATGCATATTATTGTTAGAGGCTTTTATAACAAATATAGAGTTTGGGTTTTTACCATGGGGAAATTTACAATTCTCAACAAACAACCTCATCTTTTGGAGGTACAAGTAATATGGATACAGATGATAATATGGTTAGTCATGTAAGATTTTGTTGTTAATCTGCATATATGTCTCACATTGAATCAATTATTTTTGAGTAAATGGATTCTTTATATTTTTATAGATTATAAAACATCTTTATCTCTAAAAAGAGTTTTTTTTTAATGTTCAGGATTCTGATGAAGAAGGATCATAGAAGTTATCTCCAGATCATGAAGAGTTGTTTTTTTGGCTTTCTCTTGTGTAATTTTGGAATAGTAGTTTTTTGCTTATCAAATTAATGATGGATATGTATACATTTCTATTATTGGATAAATGTCGGCATGAAACCTTTTATTTTGAAATGACAATTCAATAATTCTGATCTAGATTAATTTGTATAGTAAATATTTATTAATTTTCGTCACAAATGGTGTATCTAACAAATGAAAACATTAGGGACAGTAATTTACTGTCTTTACTTTTATTTGAGACGGCATATTACCATCTCAATCTGGTGTCTCTAGTTTTTTCACAGGATAAGACATAACATTTGAGATAAAAAAATAACTGTCTTAAATATTTTTGAGACAATTTAACAACTGTCTCATCACCGTCTTAAATCGCATTTGAGACAGTGCAATTGTCTCAATATTCTTTTGAGACGCTTGTATTGGGGACGACTATATTACCGTCTCATCACCGTCTCAAAAACATTTTGAGACAGCAAATTTATAATTTAAGACAGATTTTGTTGTGTCTCAAAAGCCCAGTTTTCTAGTAGTGTATTAAGCAATGAATACACAGAGACGAGACAGCTTCGGGCATGAAAAGTTCAAAAAAATAGGAGATTTCACTGGTACAAGGAATGAAAGAAAATATATGTGGAACGAGGGTAAAAAGAGTTAGGTGAATCTTATTCATTAAAATGAATGAGAAATAGTGCAGGAATCGACTGATATATATATCTTAACGGTTGTATAAAGGATAGAATTCACAATCTCGGATGGTCTGAGGGGTGCAACAACAATGTGCAATCGATTGATATGATAATACCAATAAATTGCCATAGAGAAACCAAGGTCAAGGTGGAGTCAAACCATGAATTTATTTGTGATTTTGATATCAATCGACTAATGTACACATAGCAATCGACTGATGGAGTCAAACCATGAATAGATTTGTGATTTGACATTAGTTAATTACCAAACATGATGCAATCGACAGATAAAATCAAACCACGAATTTGGTTGAGATTTTTGGTTCAATCGATTGCATGGATGAATAGTTGATTGATATGGTCAAACCATGAATTAGTTTGTGGTTTTGACATCAATCAATTGCTAAGATCATAACAATCGACTAATAATTTAACCCTCGAAGTTCATCCTTGATCAAAAATATTTTAAGTTAATTAATACAGTCTATTGGTCAAAGTTCAAAGAGCACAAATAATTTGACAATCAATTGCACAAATCGATTAATCACTATCAATCAACTGATAAACATGTATCAATCATTGATGTGCAATTTCAAACAGACAATAACTATTGATTTAAAATTTCATATCGATGTTCAATAGTCAACTAATCGCTAAATATGGAATGTAGTCGATTGATATAATGTAGGTAGTCCATTAATGCCTAAAGATTTGTGAAGCAGTTTGCTTGTTTGAACATCATAAAAAAGCTATTGAAAGCTTCATTTTGAAGGAGAGAACTTTGAGAAGAACTTCTTCCCTTCATCAGTACTTCATTCCAAAAAGTAATAAGAACGAGAGATCATTGTTTAAAGAGATTAGTGATGATATCGTTAGGATTCTAGACCTTGGATTAACAATCAGATAAATCATTGTGACTTTGTAGTGTGATTGGGGTGTGATTGATTGTGTTATTTTTTTACTTTAATTGTGCACTCGATGGTCAAAATGAACTATTCACACCCTTTCTCTAATATTGCAATGGTCCTACAAATAAAACCAAATTGAGTTGACTTGCTACTTATTGCTATAGCCAAATAAATTAGATGGCTACTAGTCAATTGAATTTCTTTTCAGTCATTTTTTGTGTGTAGTTCTTCCTACAATTAGGCTCATGTTGAATTATCTCATTCTAGAAACAACATGCACATTTATGAACTGCACTCATGTATTAACAATTTAAATTAAACTGAATTATTTACAAAAATTTATTAAAACAACTACTATTTTTATGTATTACTTCTTATGAGAAATATAAGTTTATATATGTCCTGAATGGATTTTGTTCCTTGCACAAAGTCCAACCTTGACTGACTGATGTGATCTATCTATCTAATTAGTTACCGAACGATAAGGTTAATTATTCGTTGATTAAGGACTCCAATTTGGTTTTTGCCAATTCACGTAGAAACAAAATTTTGACATTATAACCAATTCAACGAACATGACCCAAACCCTAAGTTACGGTGGAAAATATATATGCACCAAGGGAACTTGATTTCTTCAATTCAAGTAGAAATTGTTGACATCGATTATTTGTGCCATAGGAACTCTCAAACAATTCTCTACAAAGAAAACAAAAAAGATGAACAGGATTTGATGGAACAGTTGTGAGTAAATACTTCAATCAGATATCATAATCAAAAAATGATAAATCTCAATTAGCCCCGTTGACTATCTCTGGGATGATCGATTCGGCCCCACAAAAATTTTCCACCGGCCACCAGGATAAATTGGAAAGTGCACGTAACGGTCAGCTCAGACGTCCAACATCCTTTGATTGCGCTCTTCATTTGGAGAAAAATTCTTGCAAATATGTCGTAGGCAGGAATGGAACCGTAGGTGCCTGAGTGACAACCTGAATGTCCTACCACTGTACCATTGCTCCGGGGACAGATATCATAATAAAAAAATGATAAATCCCAATTAGCCCCATTGACTATCTTTGGGGGTGCATGACCGATCCGGTCCCACGGAAGTTTTCCACCGGCCACTAGGGTAAATCAGGAAGTGCACGCAGCGGTCAGCCCAGACGCCCAGCATCCTTTGATTGCGCTCCTCATTTGGAAAAAAATTCCTACAAATACGTCGTAGGCGGGAATGGAATCGCAGGTGCCTGAGTGACAACTAGGATGTTCTACCGCTGCACCTTTGCCCCTGGGACAGATATCATAATCAAGAACCTTGATATATAGTTTTCGTAAGAGTATTTTGTTAATTAATTAGGCTGTTTCACCAAAATGTAATTAAATGTAAAAAAAACTAGTAGAAAAAATCATTTATTGTGTGATGGAATAGTTTGATATATATCAACGTCTCATGATTATTATATTATAATCACGTATCTTTTTGTCGTCTGTTATTTGAAATAGATTTCTAGCTAACGGTGTGTTTTTTTGTTTACTCAAGAATTCCTACAACATATGTTTACTATAATATTTGTATGAATATTTATTTTTAAATATAATTATAAGTATTTGATAATGATATTTATTAAAAATTATTGATCTGATAATTTTAACAAATATTATATTTATAGGTTAATTAATTTTTTTAACATATTATTCCTATTGAAATTATTTATTTTTTTTTCAAATCTAGTTCCGACATGTTATGACTAATTATCATTTTCAAATGATTGTACTTTCGCGCTTGTTATGACTACATGTTTAGGCTTTTATAATATTTAAACTACATCTTATAAGTGTTATCACGTGGATTTTAAAGTTTAACAATCAATTACAATATTTAAATTTAAAATTTGAATTTATCATGCAAATTTATACTTAAAAATTTTAAAATCTAGACAATTTTAGTCTTTAGTAGATTTTCCCCCCACACTTCCGGTATATATTTTATATTTATATGTTAAATTTGTTTTAGTAAATATTTTTTTCATAATTATTATGGATAAGAGTTAGATGTTTTTACTGAAATAAATTAAGGACTTAAAAGTTTGTTAGATTTTGCATTTTATAATGCAAGTATAAATGGAATGATAGTTTGTCCTTGTGCATGATATAAGATTGGTATATGTGTTTCAAAAGAGATTATCTGTACTCATTTGATACTTGATGGATTTATCAAAAGTTATACTCATTGGGTAGATCACAGAGAAGAGATATAGCATATAGTGCACCTTCAAACTCTATTTTTGCTCTATCTTGAAAGGATATATGCAAAAAGGGCTAACTATTTGATTAAAATTGAATCGAACTGAACTGAATTAAATGAAACTGAATAAATTAAATTTTTTCGAACTAATCGAACCAACCAAATTTTTAAATACAAATTGAGCAAACCGAACCGATAAAATATCGATTAATTCAATCAAAAATTAAATTAACCAAAATTTTCAAGTATTATGAAAGATTTATCGATTAATTAAAATTTTATAGATTCACTTATTTAGGAATTTATCGATTATTTTTTATTTTAATTTATTTAGCTTATTTGGTTTAACTGAATAAGAGATTTTAAAATCGAAACTAAATCGAATTAATCAATATAATCAATTTTTTAAGAATAAAATTTTAAAATAACCGAATCTAATTTTTAAATTCGATTGGTTCGGTCGATTTGTTTGATTTAACTGAACTTTTGCTCACTCTTATATGTAAATGATATGTAAGGTTTAGTTATGTTCATGAGGTATTTGAGGTCCAACAACACTAGAGCCATCAATTTAGGTTAGATTCATCGAGTTGACCTGTCATGTCAAATAATTTAAATGGATTGGGTTGAAATTTTATCAATATATTTTAAAGTATTTCGGACGGGCAGACTCGTCGGGGCCCACGACTGTGAGTGAGTCAGCTCGTGGTAGGCTTAGGTTGGCCCACAGGTTGAGAAAAAAATTTCTTCTAAAATATAAAACTAAAGAGGAAAATTCAATGGGCTTGAGTTGGCTCGTGGGTTGAAAAAAAAATTCTTCTAAAATATAAAATAAAAATAAAAAACTCAATGTATTTACGGGCTTGATCCATCTAATTTACAATCTAAACTTAAAAATTTTAATATTATATATATATATATATATATATATATATATATATATATATATATTATTTTTTCAGTGGGCTGGCCTGCCTAATCCACAATCCGTCTTAGGTTGGGTGGGGTTGAAGATTTCTCAACCCATCAAGATGGTGGATCGCCCTGCCATATGACAGGTTGACCCATCCTATCATGGATTGGTTCGTTTGACAGTTCTAAACAACACAATGATAGTATATTAGCACACCAGATTTGAAAATGATAATGAGATTCCAACCAGATAAGCTAAGAAATTCTATAAATTTATTGATGATTCATTAAAAAAAATTATATTCAAGATATAAGAATAATTTGCTAGTTTCACTTAAAGTGTTTTGGCAATATTATCAATAAGATTTTCAATATGATTTTAGATTCACTGAGAGAAGTATTTCCCAATGCAATGGATGATTTACCTAAGTCATACTATGAATCAGAGAAATTGATGAAACAATTAGGACTTAGTTACAAAAAGATGGATGTTTGCCCTAATGATTACACTTTGTACTGGAGGTTGGACAAAAAAAGAATTCAGTGCAAAACATATAGAAGAGAAAAATCACACATAAGATTTTATGGTATTTTCCAATAAAGTCCATATTACAATATTTGTTCATGTCATCCAAAATAGCATCTCATATGAGATGTCATTCTGAATACTACTTAAAGGATGATTAAATGCTATACCCTGATGACTCCTCAACTTGGCAAACATTTGACTATAAGCACCCAAAATTTACAAAGGAACCTAAGAACATAAGGCTACGTTTTGCGTCAAATGGATTTAATCCATTCAAAACTATGAGTGTGGCACATAGTATGTGGTTGGTCATTTTTATTGGTGCAATCAACCACTGGTCAAGGTTAACTGAGGAGTTGACTCAAGTTAGAGTTTCAATATTTGATCAATATGTTAGGGTCAAGTGAGACATCAAGTAGGTCAAGGTATAGTCAATCAATATGTTAAGTTGGTTGAGCGAAAGTTCAAAAAGGCCAAAGTTGATCGAATACTTGACAAGATATGAAAAGTCAAAATGAGTCATGGTTGACCAGATACTTAATGATCAGAGTCTAACAAGGAGTTGGCAAGTGAAAAATCCAAGTGGGTCATGATTATTAGAGATTTGGTGATTGGAAGTCTAATAGGAAGTTAGTACAAAATGGAAAGTCTAAATGGATCATGGTTGATCAAATACTTGGTGATTAGAAGTCCAACATGGAGTTGATATGAGATGGAAAGTCTAAGTGGATCATGGTTACGTTGACTGGACACTTAATGATGGAAAGTTCAAACAGGTCAAGAAAAATCAAATCTTTAGTATGGATGAAGTCCTGACAGGTCAATGGTGACTGAATGTTAGACATGTAAAGTCTCAACAAGTCAAGGTTAACTGGATGTTGGGTAATGAAAAATCTTGGCAGGTTAAGATGGACCGAATGCTAGGCAAAGAAAACCTTGGTAGATTGAGGTCAACTAGATATCAAATAAAATGGGAATTCAACCTAAAAAAGATTGAAATAGGACTAGTAATTGATTGCTAGCTAGTAGCAATCGACTAGCAAACACTAAACACCGAATTTGTGGTCAAGAGGTTTGGGTGCTTGAAACTGTGTTCAGAGTGCTCAGTTGGCCAAGAAGAATGTTGAGTACTGACCCCTTCATGCTCAGCAACCCACTTTGGCTTGGGTAGCTTAGGCACGATGTTCCCCAAGTTGGAACTTGGGAACCCACTCGAGCTCGAGACTCGATTTAGTATTTGGTAGAGTTGAAACTCAAGAACCACCTTGGGCTCGGGACTCATAGTTGGTGTTCGACCGAGTAGGCAATCAGGAACCCCACTCGAACTTGGGACTTGAGTCAGTGTTTGACTGAGTTAGAACTTGGGAACCAACTCAGGCTCTAGACTCAAAGTTGGTGTTCCACTGAGTAGGCACTCAGGAACCCCACTCGGGCTTGGGACTTGAGTCGGTGTCTGGACTAGGAGTTGGAACATTACAATCCCACTCGGCTACCACCCACTTGGGCTTGAGACATGACAGTTTACCGCAATCCACTCAAGCTTAGGATACGATAGTTGTCCATGATCCACTTGGGCTCTGGACACGGCAGTCAACCATGGCATCAATCCACTCGGGAGCGGGCTTTGATAGTCGACCACGACATCAACCCACTAGGGCTTGGGCACTAACAGTTGGCCACAATCTCAACCCACTCGGGCTCAGGTCGGATTGTATGTGTTATAACAACAGCAATGAATAGAATGGTTTGTTCAACTGCTCAGTTATCAATCAGTTGTTGGGTGATAGAAATTGATTAATAGATAATGTCGAGCAAACAAAAGCTTCCCAAATTGATTAGACAGTTTGAAAATGAGGACTTATTGGTTCAAGAATCAGACTCAGAGATTAAGAGGTGTTCAACATCCAAGGAGAAAATTGAAAAAGCATCCACCTCAAGATTGAGGGGGAGGATAAACAATCAACATCGAAACAAGAAGAACTTTCAACTTTCGGTACTAATGAAGAAGAACAATTTAATACTTCCACGAGCGGAGATGGTTCAACTCAAGAAGGTATATCAATTTCAATTCATAAAGATAAAAATCATATCACATATTTTAAGTGTAGGAACAAAGGGCACTACAAGAGCAAGTGTCAATAATTAATCAAGAAGAATGATCAAGTGACACAAAGAGCAAGGGAGAAGCCAAAAGATGTTAATCCGTGAAATGAAAGGGCAAGAAACACATTGTGTGCTTCTCATGCTATCAACAAGGACATTATCAGAATAATTGTCCAAGGTGGAGGAATCCAAGCAAGAACAAATGAGGGAGCTCAAATCAAGGGGGAGCTCCTAAGGATAAACCTAAGGTATTATTTCATAAAATAATTTTCTTATATCATGAAAATAAGTATGCTGGAAATAAACTTTATGATTTTAAAGCTTATTATCATGATAATAGAAAGCATGATAACTTTAAAGATAATTTTAAATTACCTAAAGAAGATTAGATACACCTAGGTGCTAAATGCAGAACAAAAATTTTTAATTCAAGAAACGATTTCAAGTTGCAAAAAATCTAGACTTAGTTAGACAATAGCCATAGTCGATCAAACGAAAGCATTGATCATAGACGTTCATTTATGAAACTAACCCTATCTAGGAGTGGAGTCAAGGTTGTGATTCCCTAGAGTTGACCTTGATGAGATTACAATGACCAATGTGATGGGAAAGTCTTGAAAAACCGTTCCGATAGATTCTTGCAGAATAAAAATTTTCCCAGAAATGATTTCAAATTGCCCTCATAGTCGATCAACATTAAATTATATTAGGCTCTTGTGTTTGGTTTACAGGATTAAAAAGGATAATTTAATTAACGCGGAAACATTAAATTATACCTTTTCTTGTGAAGGATGTGGATGACCTCTCGATCTTCTGCTGTATTCCTCTCCTCTTCTCGAACGTTGTGTGGACAACGATCCTTCGAGAATTTCTCCACCAGAATTCTACTCTCCGATGGCTAGCAAACTTTCCTTCCTGGAGGTGGTGGCTGTCGACCAAAGAGGGGTTCCGGCCACCAAAAGGTTTTTGTTTCGTGTGTCTCAAACCCTTTGCAAGCCTCCTCTTTTATAGCTTAGCCATCCTAAAGGTAGGAAGATGGAAATCAAATTAGGATTTCAATAACCTAAAGAAGAATTTGATATGATTTAGGAAGTAAAATTATCCAGAGGCTTAATCATGACATCGAAAATCATAACTTTTTCTCATTAAGCCTGGTAATCGATCAGGTAATCGATTACCAGCCTCCGTAATGCATCAGCTAATTGATTACAGAGCTTTGGTAATCGATCAGGTGATCGATTACCAAGGTGTGTAATCGATCAGTTGATCGATTACACTGCTTTGTATGGGTTCGAATGCCTAGTTTCTTCACGAATTCTTCCAAGACGGATTTGAGGATTTCCAGAGGCTACAGTAGGGACCTAGAGGAGGAATTGGTTTAGGTCTCCGATGGGCTTAAGCTTCCCATGTTCTTCACCGAACACACAGCTTAAGTCCATCAATAATAACTCATTCCACTAGAGAGTTATCATCGCACTACCACACCAATCCCATATTACAATATGGGCTCCTTCTTACTATAAGTACATTAATCTCCCTGTGTTTAAGATATCGTATGTCCGTCAATTAAATGAGTTACTGACAACTCGAATTTAATCAACTTCTAATCCAAGAGTAGTACCACTCAACCTTATTATCATGCGGACAAAGTCCACCTGCAGGGTTTACATGATAATCCTTATGAGCTCCTCAAGGGGACATCATCAACCTATTTTATAGGACACAGATTCCTTCTATAATCAATAACTCACCATGTACATAATACTACTTCCCAACTCATCGGGCCTTTTGATCTATCGCTCTAAATCTCACCCTTTGATGAATCAAAGAAGTACATACTAAGTACATGTACTTGTTATTATATAGGGATTAAGAGTATGTACATCCATAACAACAGAGATTTAGTTTGATTATATAGTCAGTATAAATCGAACAATCCTCAGCCTGCTCATACACACTCAGTGTACTAGTGTAATTCTATAGTCAAGACAGACTAAGATCAAATTACACTACAACCAGTCCAATGGTTTGTCCAATCCATCTTGGTTGTGAACACTGTTTATAATCTATAGGGAACTGATAACATGGTCTTCTGTGTGTGACTCCGCACACCGTTTATCTACAATATAGATTAAATGGACACTTGCATAAAAACTAAATGCAAACATTGACCAAATGTGATTCTTATTTCAGAATGTTTATTTACATAGATAGCTAGGATTCTGGTATACATCCCAACCAAGGCTTCTAAGAAGTCTAGGAGAATTATTAGGAAGGTATCTAAAAAAGGTTTTCTCCCACACCCAAGAAGCTCCGATAGGCATTGAGTTCTTAAGAGTGTGAATTTTTTCACACTAAATGGATTTAGGATGTGCAATCTAGATTGGTAGGGTAGTTAACCCAACCAATATTAAATTGATATTTTAGGATATTTTAAAGATATTATGATATATTGAGAATAGACTTTAATTGTTATCCTTTAGGATTTAATAGGGTGTCAATAAAAGAATTTGAGTCATTAACTTGATCAAATTGGTACAAATAAGATAGAATTCAAAAGTGTGTCAAGTGTGAATTTTTGACACATTCGAGAATTAAATGATGACATTTAGGTTGCAAATCTAGGTATTTTCACGTTATTATATTTATCATATATGTTTGTGTACCTTATCATATGTCATGACATCATATTATACATTTATGTTGACATGATATTATATTTTCCTTCTAATCACATGTTATTTGATATTGTCATGTCATGTCATACATACATCATTTGAGTATAATGAATTTATTTTGAGAATTATGCATTTGATGTATTATGTAAATGTCATACTCATTATCATTATTATTTTAATTCCTTATAATTAAGGACAATGACATTAGTTGACATTCTATATAGGATGATCAAATTTGAAAATGCCTAGATAGAAATGCATGATCTCTTAATTTTAGAAAAAAAATCAATTTTGCATCTCACAAGAATAATAGGATTAACCTGTGTGTATATTGAGATACTTTAGGTACAAGTGAGATGTTAGGAAGATGAACTATATTTAAGATGTTAATTTAATGCATTTTAATGAGCTCAGTATCATCAAAACATATAAATTTTACATGCTCAATTATGAAAAAATTAATATGCAAGTCACGTACATTTAAGGCATACATCATAGTTGGAAATTGATTTTGAAAACCATTTAAAAATCATTTTAGAAAATCTTAGTAAAGTCTATTATTGATAGAAATCACTATTGATTAGGTTGATATAAAGTTAGAGTGAAACATTGAAGTTTTTAATTATTTTCAACTTTGTGATATTTTAAAAATAAGATGTATTTTCATAAAAAACTATTTTCCCCTAATGATGTATAACATAAGTAATATTTGTATGAAATTTTATATATTTTTTAAAAATTATATAATTACTTATGCATTTCAAAAATTTGATCTGAAAATTAATAGGCTTGTTTTCAGTCCAGCAATTGACTATTGCATTGAGTTTTGGCCGAAATAGATTTATTTCAGTCGGTTAAGCTCACTATTTAAGTATTTTAACTATCTCTAACTCTCTTATATATTTGGATAAGCATTCAAAGGTAATTTTTTTAGTGAAAATGAGAAAGAAAAGTTAACAGGAGAAAATATGTAATTGAGGAGAGGTTTAGATTCAAGATTAAAGTTTTTAACTTCATGAATTAGATTTTAGAATTCCCTAAAAGGTTTAAGAACTCCAAATCATTATTGGTGCAATGTTTGAAGTTGGAGTATGCTTTGAAGGAGATATCCTCCTTAAAAGTATGATTTTGATATTAAAAGGGGGAAATGGAGGAATTTAAGAAGGATAATGGATGTATGCTCAAGGTTGGGCATTGAAGACAATGGAAGGTAGGAAACCTTTATCGTAATGATTGGAAGTCTGAAATAGAAGAAGAGAATGGATTTTGAGAGGATGTATTTTTGATGCATGCCAAAGGGAGAGAATGAAGGGTTCAAGTTAGGAAACCTTAATAATGGTTTAGCCTAACTTAAATATATTATTAAACATCAAAAAGAGAGATATTATTGGTGCAATTGACCCCTGGTCAAGTTGACCAAGCTCAAGTTAACTTGATGTTTGATCAATATGTTAGTTGGTCGAGTGAGATGTCAAGTAGGTCAAGGTTGACCAGATACTTGATAATCCAGTAATATATTAAGTTGATTGAGCAAAAAGTCAAGTAAGATAAAGTTGACCCGATACTTGATAAGATATGAAAAGTACTCCAAATGGATTATGGTTGATCGAATACTTAGTGATTGAAAGTCCAACAGAGAGTTGCCAAGTGGAAAGTCCAAGTAGATCATGGTTGATCTAACACTTAGTGATCGAAAGTCCAATAGAGAGTTGATATAAGATAGAAAGTTCAAATGAGTCATGATTGATCGGATACTTGATGATTGAAAGTCCAACATGGAGTTAGCACGAGATGAAAATCCAAGTGAGTCATGGTTGATCGGACACTTGGTGATAGGAAGTTCAAACAAGTCAAGGAAGATCGGATGTTTGGCATGGATGAAGTCTTAGTAAGTCAATAGTTGTTGGATGCTAGCCGCGTGAAATCCCAACAAGTCAAGGTTGACCAAATATTGGGCAACAAAAAGTCTCGATAGGTTAACATGGACTAGATGTTCAAAAAAAGGAAGCCCTAGTAGGTTGAGATTAACCAAATACTAGACAAGATGAGAATTCAACCTTGAAAAGGTTGAAATAGGACTAGTAACCAATTGTTAGGTAGTAGCAATCGACTAGCAATAAACATCAAATTCGGGGTCAGAAGGTTTGGGCGTTGGAGAATGTGTTCAAGGTACTCAGGGTGCTCGAGTGCTCGGGTGCTCGAGGTGCTCAGTCCACTGCAAGGAATGCTAAGTACTGACCCCTTCATGCTCAGCAATCCACTCAAACTTGGATAGCTCAAGTACGAAGTTTGCCAAGTTGGAACTTAGGAACCCACTCGAACTCGATACTCAGAGTAGACATCGAGAGAGTAGGCGAGTACTCAGCCTCAGGACTCAAGTCGGTGTTCGGTTGAGTTGGAACTTGGTAACTATTAGCATCGATTCGGTGCGTTGTACATGTTTACACGTTTTACAAACGTGCACAGTGGAAGAAAATATAATAATTAAATCTAATTATTACAATACTCGCAGCACACGCATGCAAAATACAACATGTACATGACATAACTGGATATTAAAATTTTTTAAAGAATAATAATTTATTCTAGACATATCTGACAGATGACGTTGAGTAGGATTGAGATTGGCAATAATCGAGCGGCTCTGTCGAAACTCCGCCTCTACTGGTGATCCACGCCAAGCTCTCGTCTGAATTGCTTCTTAAGCCATGAGTCGCGTTACCGTCTTTGATACTAGCCAACGATCGGCAACGATCGATTTGAAAGAAAATTCTAATATTGAAAACGTGAAACAACACTTATCGCGACTATTTTTCAGGGCTTTCTAACTATCACCGACAATCGTATTCCAATTGTAATTTTCAGTGGTCAACCTTTGATTGTCAATTTGGGGAAAACAATCAGAATCCCTTTTCAACATTGATGGAACATTCTCTGAAAACTTCACAAGCTTTTGACAACTAATCACAATAGCAACCTGATGCTTCGACGCTCCAACAACAACTCCGACACTCTGATAGCGAACTAACTTCGAGCAGCAAATCCCAACCCCAATCGTAAACTCGACAACAACCCAACAGCAATTTCGATATTCTGGCAGCATGTTCAAGGCTTCGATAGCTTCACCAGCCGACTTCGACAGCTTCACAAGCCGACTACCGTGGGAGGCCTACTCCGGCAGTTGGTGTCCACTAAAATCCAACAACAAGATCCGGATCTGACAGTGTCACTATCCGACAACCCCGAAAAACCTAGCAGCTAGAAAGCAAGGTCTGACAGCTTCACAAGCCGCCGGCCTTGGACAGAGATCTCCGATGGCTTCACAAGCCGCCATCCGTGGAAGGGAGAGGCGGCATCGGGCGGATGCAATTCTTCACCAGGACGGAGAAGGGGTGGTGGCATCCAACGCCGGCTCCGATTTTCCTTGTCACGTTCATGCAGTCGACCACCTTTGCTTGGGAGAAGCTGGTGCAGGAGATGGCTCACGATCGGGGAAAGCAGAAGCAGCGCTCGAGGGAGAAGGGAGGTGACAGTGCTCAATCAGGAAAACACAATCAGTAGTGGAAATCGCTATTTCCTTCTGCTCTTCTTCTCACGCGGTGCTCGATCGGGAAGATCACTGTGCCTGCCAGAAAATCACGCTCAGGCGTGGAAAGGTCAACGATGCTCTAGGATTTCTGATCTGGGCAAAATCTCCCATCAGGAGAGGCGGCTTTGTTCACGCGATTAGGAAGCTAGGGATGGCAGCTGGAGAAGCCTCTCTCGTCGTGACTGACGGAAGGCCGGTGGCGCTTGTGAGGATAGGGCGGCGCTTGGGAACGATTGCCACACCTGGGAGAAGAGAGGCATGCGTCGTACCATCGGGAAGAAGAAGAAGAATCGCGATTTCAAGGAGGAGAAAATGCGATTTTGGAAAAGGGGCGGCCGTGGCAAACAAAATCACGATTTTCCCTCTTTTCTCATGATTCTCACACGACCAAAATAGAGGGAACCCCTAAAACCTATTTTTAGGGTTACTGTAGCTTTTAAAGATGATTATAAGAAATGGATGGTTGTCATCAAACTTAATTTTGATCTCAACCGTTCATTTCTCCTTTAATGTTATATCTCATATAACATTTCTTATTGGGTTTGGATCCAATCCAAAATCTCATCCTTAGCTTGATACCAAAAACTCATATGCCGATTAACTTGAGTTTGGTTCAAACCAAATCAAGTTGATTCAAAATCAAATCATTTAATTTAATAACCAAAATACTTCCGATTTGAACTAAACTAATTTTGTTCATTTCATCTTCATAAGATGAAACCCATCATTACTTCCGATTTATGAAAATATCTTTCATCAGGAACCAAACTAATTTGATTTATTTCATTTTTCTAAGACGAAGTCCATCATTTTTGCTTTTGTCTGATTTAATCAGACTTTATTTCTCTCATTCTAAGAATCTAATTCTCAAACTCATTTTAAATCCTTCAGAGAAACTTGTAGTACGTGTGACCTAATAGGTTCCCGACTATGTTGGTCATCCATAATTAATCATTAATTATGGAATGATCATGAGTGACACCTAGTAGTACATCATGACGCCTAATTGATCGAAAAATCAACGATTGATTCCAGAACTATTTCTAAATCCTTCAACAACTATAATGAAACGTGACTCATTCCTTTCACCATCTTATACCCGTTTAGTTCAAGACATGGTCTATTTGTGTCAGTCTTCACTAGGCTAACTACGTCACACCTAGCCTAAGTTTGTTTTCTTGTCTTGTGAATTCAAGTTGCTTATACATGTGTTTAAGAGTACCATATTCTTGACATGTAATACTTTGGCCAAAGACTTCTAGTAACAATCCTAACAAGCGACCGCAGAGTATACATCTTTTTTTAAGGAGCGGTGAATCCTCTGTGGACTATCCAAACATCTTCGAGCACTTCAATTTATACTCAATCATCCCAGATCCACACCTCCTTGGAAATATTTGCTTAAGATGTCAAAATATAAGTCTCCGTGATCAAAATGACTTGAATATCGCAAGTTAAAGGAAACTTGCACTTAAGCTGCACTAAGATCTTCATTGACATATGCATAGAACCATATGAAGTCTCATGGCAAGTCACTCCAATAAACTAGTTACCTTTAATGAGAATTCACGTTTAACTTTCAACATTCAATATCTCCAGCCAGCAAGAACAGCTGCTTGGTAAACCAAGGAGTCTAAAACGTGTTAGTCTCAACATAATCGATGACGTTCGTACTTATCAATTCATTGACTAGAGATAATTTTAATATATTCATAATTGCACATATAGAGATTCTCACTAGTTGTGATCCAATCATAAATTCTCTCATGCTATAAATCGTATTGCGGGCATTCAATAAATGAGTTTAAAATCCAATCAAACACATAGAGAATGTACACTCAAATAGTGAATTGCTATTTATTTAATACATAGTATAACCATAAGACGATTGCCTTAGGACACCTCTCAAATATAACAGGAATCAACTCAAGCTCGGGACTTAGAGTCGGCGTTCGACCGAGTAGGCACTCGAGAACCCCACTCAAGCCGGGACTCGAGTCAATGTTCGGACTTAGAGTTGGGACATGGTAGTCAGCATGACCCACTCGGGACATGACAATTGGCTATGACATCAATCCACTCAGGCTTGGGCTTCGACGGTCAGCCATGGCATCAACCCACTTAGGCTTAGGGCACCCAGTCAGCCATGACATCAACCCACTTAGGCTTGGGACAGCCAGTCAGCCACGACGTCAATCCACTTAAGATCGAGCTTCATCGATCGACCATGACATCAAACCACTTGGGCTCAGGCATTGGCAGTCAACCACAACCTCAACCCACTCGAGCTCAAGTCGGATTGTACGTGTGATACTTGTAGCAACGAACATAATGCTTTGTTTAATTGCTCAGTTACCAATCGATTGTTGAGTGATAACAATCGATTGGTAGACAATGTTGGGCAAACATACATGACTATTAATATATCGAACGTTCATGAACAAACTTGGTGTTTGAATTGGTAAGAGCTTATTTTCGTTCGTTTAATACACATAAGATCAATTAAATGAACAAACCTGGATAACTCGTTAAACTAAATGAACAAACTTGAACATATATATGTTCAACTCATTAATGTTCGTGAAGAATATTTGTGAATAACGTTCATGAATAATATTCGAGAACAACGTTTATAAATAATGCTCATGATCTATGTTCATTAATAGAACTCTTATCAATATGCTAAATAAATAAAGAAACTTTCAAAATGAATAAATAAATTTGTATTATCAAGCTTAATAATCAATCAAACAATTTTAAAATATAAAAGTTTCAAACAAATAAGTTTGAACCAAGCTCAAGCTCATAAAAATGAAACAAAGTCAAGCTTGAATAATCATTTCAATGACTTGATTCATTTTAGGCTTGGCTTGGCTCAGCTCAATTACCTTATCAAACAAGCTTGAACACTACAGAGCTTGGCTCAGCTTGACTCATTTGCATCCCTACAAATAGAAGCTTTCTAAATCGATTCGATTGACTAGTTAGACCGGAGGCTATCAATCGATTGTTGTGTCTTAGCAATCGATTGTTGGTGGTCAAACTGCATATAAAGAGTCATTCTGCAGGTGTCAATGGTCAAATTATAGTGAAGCAATTAATTGATGAAGGCTAGCAATTGATTGCTAGATAGAAATCAGCTCGAACAGTAGCTCATAAAAGAGGATTTTGAGGTAAATCGAAGACGTCAGTTCTTGAGGATTTGGAGATTCAATGTTGCTCTTTTTCCCACCATCAAGAGGCAATTCAAAGCAATGAGAAAACATCCAAAGTAAAGATTTCACTTGTAAAGTTGTTTATGCTTTCATTTGTATTTGTATTTTTGTATTGTTTGTATTTGTTGTGAAAATATTATAAGAGACTTATTTGCCTCTAGAAGGTATTCGAGAATGAAAAGGTTAGTGGTGGTAGTCGTTAGGATTAGGTCTTATATGTAATCGCCTTGGGAGGCATAGAATCAAGTAAACTACCTGATTTATTGATTGTGTAGTGTGTTATGTTTTGGCATTAACTTTGATTCAAGTTTTCCGCTACGCATTCAAACAATGAACATAAAATCGAAACAAAGCAATTGAAATTATTTACCCTCCTTCTAGCTCACACGAGTCATAACAATTTTAATGACATATAATCTTTCACCATGTACGTGTATGAAACAATCATACTATATATTGTCACAGTTGATACCTGATCCATCTACTCCATGAGAGAACATCAAGATCTACTTATAATTTCTTGTTACAGATTTAAAGGATTTGTGGGAGATAGGAGTGCAAACATATGATGCATCAACCAAGAAAATTTTTTAATTGCATATCGTATTCTATGGACAATAATTAATTTTCTTGGGTATACAACCTTATCAAGATGGAGCACTAAAGGTTAACTTGCATGCCCAATGAGCCACAAATTTACATATTCATGATGGTTACAAAATATTTAAAATACTATTATATGAGGCCATTGTAAATTTTTAAATAATGATCCTGCATTATAAAAAAAGCTCACCGTATTCTATGGACAATAATTAATTTTCTTGGGTCTTATCGAGATGGAGCACTAAAGGTCAACTTGCTTGCCCAATGAGCCACAAAATTATATATTCATGATAGTTAATATATATATATATATATATATATAGGATTGATATCCTGCGCGATGAGTTTACGCGACTCCGTGCGCGACAGCCGACGTGGCGAGGAGTTTCACTGTTCATCCTCCATCGTGGCCGAAACGAAATCCCGAAATAAAATCCCGCCTCTCCCAAAATAGCGCGGCCGATTCTCAATTCGAGCTTCCGCTGTGGTTGAAAAGGAAGCAGAGAAGGATGCGACTGCAGCGGAGGTGAAGAACGAGAAGGGTGGTCCGGTTGTGGAGAAGGCCTCGTCCTTCAGGGAGGAGAGCAACTTCTTGTCGGATCTCAAGGAATCCGAGAGGAAGGCGCTGGTGGAGCTCAGAGCCGTCGTCGAGGAGGCCATCCTCAAGAACAAGCTATTTAGAGATGAGTCAGAGCCGTCGGAGGGGAAGAAGAAGGTCCATGGAGAAGGGGAAAAACTGGAACTTGACAAATCTGCTGAGGCGAAGCACACCGACGAAGAAAAACCCGACCTCTCTACCCAAAACCCTAAATCCTATTCGCTCCTCTCGCGTCGCTGCATTCGGCCCACCCCCTGCTCGCCCGTCGCTCCTCTCGTTTCTTCACCCCCTTTGCCTATTTTTAGATTTTGACAGGGCAGTTTTGCAGGGCACCGCCGCGTTCATGAGGAAAGGGGATCGGAAGAGGAAGAGAAGAAGGCGGAATGGTGGAGGAGTTGGTGGAGGAGTTTCCTGATGCCACAGCGAGGTCACCGCAGCAGCGATCGCGGCAGGACCAACGAGGATGAGCCATCGCGCGTACCGGGTGGAGAGCACAACGCGGCTCGTGTAATGGAGGATCGATTCCCTTTCCACTTTCTTCTATCGCAGGTCCGACCTCTTCAAGCTCGGCCTCTGGAACTGGTATCAAAATCTCTCTTTTATTCTCATCTCTCTAGCTAGTATCGAAATCCCCAATTAACCTATGTGCTCTCAATTGAAATCGATCTATGATTCAATTTGCTAGAAGTTTTTTTTTCATTATTTGATATCAAAGTTCAAATTTGTTAATGCAGGATATTAAAATTTTCTTCTATGATAAAAAGTGTATGTAGTTGAGGAGCAATTAGGACTAGAGCCTACATAAACAAAACGAGAACATATGTTAAGATTGTATTGTGAATTTCAAATCGACATTTTGTAGAACACTTCACCTCCAATAGGGCATTCCACCATTCAAATATTTATTTCTCAAGAAAATCCACTTTAAGTTAACCCTTTTTTATTAGGAATTTACTGAACTCATATTTGATTATTGCTTTTTTTTCAAATGACAAATTTATAAGATCGTTGTCATCAAATAACTTTATAAGATGGATGACATCAAATAACTATGGATAAAGTGTGATGAAGGAAAGATAGTATTTATGGTTTGATCATTCTTTTTTGGTCAATGATTAGATAAAGATTCATAAGAAGCCAAGGTAAAGATCTTAACGACTTCTGCAAGTATTTGAAATTCTTCCAAGGTGAAGAAACTGAATGGTCAACGCAGTGTTGTATTTCTGAAATAAAAAGATGGTCTTTATGTTGCATGTTTCATTTATTTGCTTTCGCTTGTCAATTTCCATAGCTCTTGGCACTGTTGTCCACCATAACCTATGGCTCTTGATCTTGTTTACATCCATCTTCACGAATGTTAACTGTTGTGGTTATCTAAGACACTCATCTACATTGAAGATTGCAGGAAAGATGATCCTGAACTCAGCTAAGAGATAGAGAAACAGTTTGTGGATCTCCTCATAGAGGAAGTGAAGCTACAAGAGGCTGTTGCTGAGGAACACGCTAACCACATGAATGCAACCCTTCTCGACGCCAATAAATCAGCTTCTCAATACCAAAAAGAGGCCGAGAAGTGCGTCGATGCAATTGAGATATGTGAGGAGGCTAGAGAACGAGCTGAAGCTTCCCTAAGAAAGGAGAAGAAGATAACAATACTTTGGGAGCGACGAGCACGCCAATTAGGCTGGCAAGACGCATGATCCAAATTTGTGTATTTGCTCCAAAACCATGCTTCTTGCTAGCATTCTCAGGGTTAACAGTAAAAGTTAACTGCATAAAGGGAACATTAGTATTGAAATATCCACTTTTGTAACTTGTAGAATTCAATTATTATATCGACATTTTGAACTGAATCAATTAATTAATATTGGAGAACTTTGAAATTTGAATATCAATAGTTAGATTTCTTGATGCAACTCTAACTGCTTAGGTGGGTTTGATCACTTCATTGGATTTGGATCTGCGTTATACTTGAGGTATTCTCAGGTTTGATGATATCTGTTGGCACTAGCTTTGTATAAAGTGTACTCACTGATTTTATGTACTAGTTAAGTTTTGTTCGATATACTAAAAGGTAATTCATAATCAAAGGAGTTTAACAACAATTATCATAAGTGGAATCAGAACTGCACTTATAAGCAAATTAATTTGTTGGCTACAGAATGCAGTGTAAGTTAAATAGATCGTAGAATCACAACAATGACCAACTAGATTCAACAAGCATATACCAAAACTAAACCTACAACATCAGCAACCAATCAGCACTGAAACCCTTTATGAAAAAGGTCTTACACAGAGCAAATCATTCATACAAACTGGGCTCACTTAATTATTTTCTATTTATTATTCCGAGTCTTCAAGAGATCCCAAGTTGCCATCCACAGAGAAGCCATACACTTCCATTAGCAAAAGAATAATAAAACCTTGTAGGAAAGCAAGCCCTAAAATGGAGGCAGACAATTGGTGCAAAAAATAAGACAATAATCTAAACCGGCTGATGTACACATTATAGAGTGCAAGAGGAGCAAAAAAGGTGTTAGGATCATGTGCATTAAAGGTCTTTAAGTCCATCAGCCGGTTTTGGACAAAACCGGCTGATGGCTTATTTGATAATAAAAAATTTAAAATTTTATATCTACATGAGTGAGGGAGTTTAAGGAACTCATTGGTGTCTTTGGACATCAAGTATCATCTATGTAGAATTGAAAATAAAATTTCCACCCCAATCCACATGCGGAGTACGAGCGAAAAAAATTCCTGCTTCCAACACGATGTATTGCAATGCATTCTGAGTTGATGTACACATTATAGAGTGCAAGAGGAGCAAAAAAGGTGTTCGGATCATGTGCATTAGAGGTCTTTAAGTCCATCAGCCGGTTTTGGCAAAACCGGCTGATGGCTTATTTGATAATAAAAAATTCAAAATTTTATATCTACATGAATGAGGGAGTCCAAGGAACTCATTGGTGTCTTTGAACACCAAGTATCATCTATGTAGAATTAAAAATAAAATTTCCACCCCAATCCACATGCGGAGCACGAGCGAAAAAAATTCCTGCTTCCAACACGATGTATCGCAATGTATTCTGAGTTGATGTACACATTATAGAGTGCAAGAGGAGCAAAAAAGGTGTTCGGATCATGTGCATTAGAGGTCTTTAAGTCCATCAGCCACTTTTGGACAAAACCGGCTGATGGCTTATTTGATAATAAAAAATTCAAAATTTTATATCTACATGAGTGAGGGAGTCCAAGGAACTCATTGGTGTCTTTAGAACATCAAGTATCATCTATGTAGAATTAAAAATAAAATTTTCACCCCAATCCACATGCCGAGCACGAGCGAAAAAAATTCCTGCTTCCAACACGATGTATCGCAATGTATTCTGAGTTGATGTACACATTATAGAGTGCAAGAGGAGCAAAAAAGGTGTTCGGATCATGTGCATTAGAGGTCTTTAAGTCCATCAGCCGGTTTTGGACAAAACCGGCTGATGGCTTATTTGATAATAAAAAATTCAAAATTTTATATCTACATGAGTGAGGGAGTCTAAGGAACTCATTGGTGTCTTTAGACATCAAGTATCATCTATGTAGAATTGAAAATAAAATTTTCACCCCAATCCACATGCCGAGCACGAGTGAAAAAAATTCCTGCTTCCAACACGATGTATCGCAATGTATTCTGAGTTGATGTACACATTATAGAGTGCAAGAGGAGCAAAAAAGGTTTTTGGATCATGTGCATTAGAGGTCTTTAAGTCCATCAGCCAGTTTTGGACAAAACCGGCTGATGGCTTTTTTTATAATAAAAAATTTAAAATTTTATATCTACATGAATGAGGGAGTCCAAGGAACTCATTGGTGTCTTTGAACACCAAGTATCATCTATGTAGAATTAAAAATAAAATTTTCACCCCAATCCACATGCCGAGCACGAGCGAAAAAAATTCCTGCTTCCAACACGATGTATCGCAATGTATTCTGAGTTGATGTACACATTATAGAGTGCAAGAGGAGCAAAAAAGGTGTTCGGATCATGTGCATTAGAGGTCTTTAAGTCCATCAGCCGGTTTTGGCAAAACCGGCTGATGGCTTATTTGATAATAAAAAATTCAAAATTTTATATCTACATGAGTGAGGGAGTCTAAGGAACTCATTGGTGTCTTTAGACATCAAGTATCATCTATGTAGAATTGAAAATAAAATTTCCACCCCAATCCACATGCCGAGCACGAGTGAAAAAAATTCCTGCTTCCAACACGATGTATCGCAATGTATTCTGAGTTGATGTACACATTATAGAGTGCAAGAGGAGCAAAAAAGGTTTTTGGATCATGTGCATTAGAGGTCTTTAAGTCCATCAGCCAGTTTTGGACAAAACCGGCTGATGGCTTTTTTTATAATAAAAAATTCAAAATTTTATATCTACATGAATGAGGGAGTCCAAGGAACTCATTGGTGTCTTTGAACACCAAGTATCATCTATGTAGAATTAAAAATAAAATTTTCACCCCAATCCACATGCCGAGCACGAGCGAAAAAAATTCCTGCTTCCAACACGATGTATCGCAATGTATTCTGAGTTGATGTACACATTATAGAGTGCAAGAGGAGCAAAAAAGGTGTTCGGATCATGTGCATTAGAGGTCTTTAAGTCCATCAGCCGGTTTTGGCAAAACCGGCTGATGGCTTATTTGATAATAAAAAATTCAAAATTTTATATCTACATGAGTGAGGGAGTCCAAGGAACTCATTGGTGTCTTTAGACACCAAGTATCATCTATGTAGAATTAAAAATAAAATTTTTACCCCAATCCACATGCGGAGCACGAGCGAAAAAAATTCCTGCTTCAACACGATGTATCGCAATGTATTCTGAGTTGATGTACACATTATAGAGTGCAAGAGGAGCAAAAAAGGTGTTCGGATCATGTGCATTAGAGGTCTTTAAGTCCATCAGCCGGTTTTGGCAAAACCGGCTGATGGCTTATTTGATAATAAAAAATTCAAAATTTTATATCTACATGATTGAGGGAGTCCAAGGAACTCATTGGTGTCTTTGAACACAAGTATCATCTATGTAGAATTAAAAATAAAATTTTCACCCCAATCCACATGCCGAGCACGAGCGAAAAAAATTCCTGCTTCTCAACACGATGTATCGCAATGTATTCTGAGTTGATGTACACATTATAGAGTGCAAGAGGAGCAAAAAAGGTATTCGGATCATGTGCATTAGAGGTCTTTAAGTCCATCAGCCGGTTTTGGACAAAACCGGCTGATGGCTTATTTGATAATAAAAAATTCAAAATTTTATATCTACATGATTGAGGGAGTTCAAGGAACTCATTGGTGTCTTTGAACACCAAGTATCATCTATGTACAATTAAAAATAAAATTTTCACCTCAATCCACATGCTGAGCACGAGCGAAAAAAATTCCTGCTTCCAACACGATGTATCGCAATGCATTCTGAGTTGATGTACACATTATAGAGTGCAAGAGGAGCAAAAAAGGTGTTCGGATCATGTGCATTAGAGGTCTTTAAGTCCATCAGCCGATTTTAAACAAAATCGGCTCATGACTTATTTGATAATAAAAAATTCAAAATTTTATATCTACATGAGTGAGGGAGTCCAAGGAACTCATTGGTGTCTTTGAACACCAAGTATCATCTATGTAGAAATAAAAATAAAATTTTCACCCCAATCCACATGCCGAGCACGAGCGAAAAAAATTTCTACTTCCAACACGATGTATCGCAATGTATTCTGAGTTGATATACACATTATAGAGTGCAAGAGGAGCAAAAAAGGTATTCGGATCATCTATTATTTCAATATGTGTTAAAATATTTTAACAACAATAATCATCCATTATAATTTTCCAGCAGATAAAATACAATTGGATAAAATATTTGCATTTCACAACAACAATAATGCATACTTCAACATGGACAAAATACAACTGTATAAACTTACATTTCACAACAAGTCTAATATATACAATTTCGTTTCACAACAAATAGATTTTTAAATCATTCAAATTTATATTTACAAAACAGTTTGTCCCTAAGGATTACGATCCACTTATTTATGCTTGGGTCATACACTTCGACACTTGATAAGCAATCACCGTAGGAATCAATTCCACCTACAACATATATATAACCATCAAGCTCGGCACAGGCAAAGTCACAACGAAAAATATTCATCTTGACCATTGTGCTCCATCTGTAAAACAGAAAAACTTTCTTAGATTAATATTTGTGGACAGATATTATGCAGTGGAGCAGTATTGAATGAATCAATTAATTAATCATGATAAACAAAGTGTCTAGACAGACACCACAATCAATCATAAAAATGACAGAATTAGGCAACAAGATGAAATCATGGTTCATTGGAGGTCAATGCATAAAACATAATAATTACTTCAATACAGATAAGTGGCTCAATAACTAATACATCGTCCTTGAGATGATGTATTTTCAACTTCATTAGAGGAATTGGATGTAGAGAAGGCAAAAAAAAAAAGTTGGCCAATAGTCTCAACAGTACTACATTCTTTTACATGTCTGAACATTATCATGTGTTAGACCGAGCTATTTGGGATAATTATATGGTTCTTGTCTCTACAATAAACACTACTCAAGGCTATATCACAATGCAAAGCATGTTAGTTGTTTGGTTCCTGATGTATCCATGAAAGTTGTTTGGTTCCATATGTTTTTTAGTCATCCAACATATGACTCTCTTTATTTACTTATTCCAGAAACAAAAACAGCTTTTGAATAGTGTTTTAAATGAAATAGAATAAATAGAAACAGAAGATTATTGCCAATTTACTTTGTGCACGGCCAAGGAGAACGTAACTTACGTGAAGGGGAGAAGGATCTTAATTTTCCACATGAAAGCCCCCCTTTCTTTTTCATCCATGAACCTTTCTAACAAGATAGCAGATATTATATCATTCAATATAAGTACAAAATTACTAGCTATTAAATAGTTAGCAAAAAAATTACTTTGCAACTCATGGAGTTCCTTTCATTTTCCATAAACACGGACAAAATCTTATTAGCAGCAACATGAAAAACAAACTTCTAGTCCCATAGTTCAAGCTCAAAAAAAAAGGAAGAAGAATGTTATAGCAGAGTTCCATCTACCCAAGGAAGTTCATGATCACCAGGTGGAGCACCAAGTTGTAGAGAACAAAATCAGCAAACGCTCGTTCAGGTGGAAGATCCTGAAATTATTTTTTTATTGAAATTATTTAGAAGAAGAGGAGTCTCACTGGCGAGGATCGAGACGGGGGACGAGGAGTGCGGAGGAGGAAGAAGAGGAGTGCGACGACGGCGATCGGGACGGGGAGCGACGGCGGCGACGAGCTTGTAGCAGCGCATGGTGCCTTCAGACACTATCCGAAGGCACCGCCTTTAGGCACATGAAGGAGAGGGCGCGAGGGCAGCAGGGAACCGAAGCGGATGAGCGACGGGGGAGGAGAGGAGATCAGTGAAGGAGAGGCGCGAGGGCGGCAAGGAACCGAAGCGGATGAGTCGTTCGATGTAATTCCTCTATGAGGAGTGCTGGAGAGGAGTGTTTGGTGATGGTTGAAAGGGGAAGTGAGGCACCGCCTTTGGGCACATGGAGGAGAGGGGGCGCGGCTGGCGGCGGTGTGCTTCGATGACCTCGCTGGCGGCGGAAGCGATGGCGGAGGCGTCACATGGAGGAGAGGGCGCGCTGCTGGCATATTAACCTTTCATAACATATACATTTGACATGTTAACCATTTGTTTTCAAAACATATTAACTTATTAGATAAACATAATCAACATCTTTGGGGTCCCCTGGCTTGTACCCATTCCATTCTTTTGTGCGCACATTCCAAGTAAGTACGAGGTAGCAAATCTCGACTACTCAGTTACTAGGTCTTCTGTCTTTCGACCTAGGGGCATTTTTAGGAGCCCATCCCTTGGATCCCTTTCGGGTTCCGGTACAAGCCTTTCATTAAAGTAAAATAACTTATACTTTCCTTTCATTTTCACATGAATGTTCCTTTTCGTTCTTCTTTCATAACATGGTGAACATTCCTATTTCATTACATACATTTGGCATAAAGTATAACATAACATAACCCTATGGCTAATATCATTGAACCCTAAATCTGACCCTAACCTTTCTTTCAGGGTAGTCAACTTCGTTGGTTATGTTATAGTTTCAGTTAACTTGGCCGAATGAGGAGTCGGCTGAAGCTAGGGCCGAATGAGGATTCGGCTAGGTGAAGGCCGAATGGGTATTCGGCCGGTGATGGCCGAATGAGGATTCGGCTAGGCCGAATGGGTATTCGGCCGGTGGTGGCCGAATGAGGATTCGGCTAGGCCGAATGGGTATTCGGCCGGTGATGGCCGAATGAGGATTCGGCTAGGCCGAATGGGTATTCGGCCGGTGATGGCCGAATGAGGATTCGGCTAGGCCGAATGGGTATTCGGCCGGTGATGGCCGAATGAGGATTCGGCTAGGCCGAATGGGTATTCGGCCGGTGATGGCCGAATGAGGATTCGGCTAGGCCGAATGGGTATTCGGCCGGTGATGGCCGAATGAGGATTCGGCTAGGCCGAATGGGTATTCGGCCGGTGATGGCCGAATGAGGATTCGGCTAGGCCGAATAGGCCGGTGATGGCCGAATGAGGATTCGGCTAGGCCGAGTGGGTATTCGGCCAGTAATGGCCGAATGAGTGTTCGGCTAGGCCGAATGGGTATTCGGCTGGTTTAAACAGAGCATAAACAGAACCTTGTTTAAATCTTCAGATGCAGTAAACATATAAACAGGTTATCTAAGAACATGCTTAAAACCTTTTTAACAGACAAGAACCGTAGGCAAAACTTCATCAGAAACCGTAAATGCCATAAACATAAACCTATCGTAACTATCGTAGCTTTTCAGTAATTTCGGTACAAGCCCTTCCTTCAAGTAAAACAGGTTATCATTGAACCATAACTAAACTAAACATGCAGTAACCTATAAACACAGTATCAACGCAGATCATATAGAAATTTACTGTAAAACCCGTCTTAACTTTTAAACAGAACATAGAACATGAACAGAATCTTTTGGTTATATTAGCATCATCACAGTTCATATAGGTGTGCAGTTTACCCTAAAACATGCTTTAAACTTTTAAATCAAGATACAAGTTCCAGAAATCAGTAAACACATAAACCATTATACTGCAGGTGAGAAGAAACTTACCTGGTATCGAAGTTCTAACGATTACCCCTCGTAGCAAAATCCCTCCTCAATCCCCTTGGTGCTGGGCGAACACTTCTCAGCAACAGCCACCACCTCTCGGCCAGAAGAACAAGAGAGCAGAAAGACAGAGAGGATGATTAATGAGAATCCAGAACTATCATTGTAAAAGTTGAGTATTTTCCCTTAGATTTGCAATATTGGAAAGATAATATGATTTAAACTGAGTATATATATATATATATATATATATATATTTCCATCGGCTGTTGCGCACACAGTCGCATAAACTATTTTTAACTGATAATATGTATTGCAATTGATTTAAACTAAATATTTTTAACTGAGTCGACGTTTTTTTGAACTTATTCTATTTAATGAAAATTTTCATATTATTTTGTAATTCTCGATCAAATTTATTCTTTATTTCTTTGAACTAATTCTATTTAATGAAAATTTTTAAAATATATATAAAGTTTTATAATTTAATTTCGTAATATTTAGTATAATATAACATATTAATATATTTAAAATTTAATAGTAGTTGATCTTCTCACTTGCCACAGTGTTTTAGTATTGACTATTGAGTGGTTGTCAAATTTTCCTACTTTTAAATTGAATAATTTATTTATTTACATTAAACAAGTCCAATGCATCTAACATGTGTCTATTCCCCTCGAACATAAGTGAGTGTTACCCTATTATAGTAAAAAATAATTATACTCATCTCATAAAATCAGGCTTGTGGTGTTACCCTATTATTTAATTAGAGAACGAGAGAGGTCACCATCCACCTCCAATGCTCTATAAATCCTACACCCTATTATTTAATTAGAGAACGAGAGAGGTCACCATCCACCTCCAATGCTCTATAAATCCCACTGTCTTCTCCATTCAATTGCATTGTCTTCTCTTCCACCTCTTCCCCTCCTAGTAAACAGACCAATGGCTCAAACGCCGTTGCTGATCGTGTGCCTCCTCTTCACCGGAATCGCTGCCACCACCGCCCAAAACTGCGGCTGCTCGTCCGACCTCTGCTGCAGCAAATTCGGCTACTGTGGCACCGGCGCTGACTACTGCGGCAACGGATGCCAGGCGGGTCCCTGTTACTCCTCGCCCAACAACGGCGGCTCGGTCGCCGACATCGTGACGCAGAGCTTCTTCGACGACATCATTAACCAGGCCGACAGCGGCTGCGCCGGCAGGAGATTTTATTCGCGCGATGCTTTTCTGACCGCTGCCAACTACTACCCTGGTCCCTGTTACTCCTCGCTGAACAACGGCGGCTCGGTCGCCGACATCGTGACGCAGAGCTTCTTCGACGGCATCATTAACCAGGCCGACAGCAGCTGTGACGGCAAGAGATTTTATTCGCGTGACGCTTTTCTGACCTCTGCCGGCTACTACCCCGACTTCGGCCGCACCGGATCTGCCGATGATGCCCGGCGCGAGATCGCCGCTTTCTTCGGCCACGTCACTCATGAGACTGGACGTGAGTGTTTCCCAAATTCGGAAAGAAAAAAAAACTAAACTAATTTTATTTAGATTTTCTTATTTCTGGATCATATGATCTACAGATTTTTGCTACATCGAAGAGATCGACGGCGCATCCAAAGACTACTGCGACACGACACGCACTGATTGGCCGTGCGTCTCCAGCCGCGACTACTATGGGCGCGGCCCCCTCCAACTGACCTGGAACTACAACTACGGCGCCGCTGGGCAGGCGATCGGCTTCGACGGCCTCGACGCACCGGAAACAGTGACCAACGACGTCGTCATCTCCTTCAGGACCGCCCTATGGTACTGGATGAACAACTGCCACTCCCGCATCACCTCCGGAGAAGGATTCGGCTCCACCATCAGAGCAATCAATGCCATCGAGTGCGACGGCGGCAATACGCCGGCCGTCAACGCTCGGGTCGAGTACTACAGCGATTACTGCAGCCAGTTTGGAGTTGACCCTGGGGATAACCTCACATGTTGAGAGCTGGATGACTGCAAACGATTGGAATAAACTATTGGGCACAGATCTAGTAATCAATAATAAGAGGCTTTGGCTACCAGATCTTGTAGCTGGCAATAGCGTAGGCCCACGTGTATTGTTCTCTCAATGCAAAAAATGTTCTTCAAAGTGGATTAAGCTGATTGATTGGACAAGTTGGATTAGCAATTTGATTTGAGTGGTGTGAGATGTGCCAAGTTGATTCCGCGGGTTGAGCATAAGTCGGAAAATGAATCAAACATAAAATGTTCATGAAAAAATTTGATATTCAACATAAATAAAAATTTATTTATATTTATTTAATATATATATATATATATATGATTAATCTAATTAAATAAATAAATTTTAATAATTAATTTAATTAATTAAATATATTTATATTTAATTCATTAATATTTATGAATAAAGATAATAAATTATTCATGAATAATATTTATGAATAATATTCACAAATAAAATTAATGAACTATTTTCATTAATAAATTTTTTATTAATATAATAAAATATACAAAGAAATTTTTAAAATAAATAAATACAATTATCAAGCTTAATAATTAATTAATTTAATTAAAAAATATAAAAATTTTAAACAATCAAACAAGTTTGAAGTGAAACTTTTATAATATATAAATGAATCAAGTTCAAGTCAAACTACTTGTAAAAAAAGAAACTAAGTCAAATTTGAACAACTATTTTAATGGCTTGATTGATTTTAGATTTGACTCAGTTTGGCTTATTTACTTTATCAAATATATATATATATATATATATATATATATATATATATATATATATATATATATATATATATATATATATATACAGGAATGATATCCTGCGCGATGAGTTAACGCGACTCCGTGCGCGACAGCCGACGTGGCGAGGAGTTTCACTGTTCATCCTCCACCGTGGCCGAAACGAAATCCCGAAATAAAATCCCGCCTCTCCCAAAATCGCGCGGCCGATTCTCAATTCGAGCTTCAGCTGTGGTTGAAAAGGAAGTAGAGAAGGATGTGACTGCAGCGGAGGTGAAGAACGAGAAGGGTGGTCCGGTTGTGGAGAAGGCCTCGTCCTTCAGGGAGGAGAGCAACTTCTTGTCGGATCTCAAGGAATCCGAGAGGAAGGCGCTGGTGGAGCTCAGAGCCGTCGTCGAGGAGGCCATCCTCAAACACAAGCTATTTAGAGACGAGTCAGAGCCATCGAAGGGGAAGGAGAAGGTCCATGGAGAAAAGGAAAAACTGGAACTTGACAAATCTTCTGAGGTGAAGCACACCGACGAAGAAAAACTCGACCTTTCTACAAAAAATCCTAAATCCTATTCGCTCCTCTCGCGTCGCTGCGTTCGGCCCGCCCCCTTGCTCGCCCGTCGCTCCTCTCGTTTCGAGTTCCCTACTCGAGTTTGGTTCCGTTTCAGGTTTCGACCCTCGGTGCGAATAGAGGAGGAGAAACGCATCGGAATCGAAGATCTCGCACCTAGGTATCAGATCACGTTCTCTTTGGCCTCTACCCACTGTCACAGAATTTGATGTGATTCCTCTGTTTGATCTTTTTCTGGCTATTTAACTTGAAGATCTGACGTTTTCTGATATTGGATTCCTGGTTTGCCTTCTTGCGCTGCTGTAGGTCTGGTGTTTTGCTTCCGATGAATATTCATAAATCAATTATTTTTATTGACAATGTGTTCTTTTGTAGGTTTTTTCTGCAAGATGTACGTTTCTGATTTGTTATATTATTGTAGATGGTGGAATTTGTGGTGTTGGTTCAATAATTTTATTTATTTATTTATAGTTACGCCCATGAAGATGTTCCTTGGATTTTTGAAAGTCATCATCTTGGATTTATTTATTGTATAGGATTTGTGGTGTTATATTATTGTACAGGATCCCAAGATGATGACTTTGATGAGTTGTTGAATAATGATTAAGATTTTTGAATTTTCTACTAAAATGAGATTTATACTGATTTGTTTTTACCAATGTTAATCTCACATTAGACATTTTGGGATACACTACATTTTGATTTGTTTGTTCAACTTGCAGTGTGGTTCTTCATGGTCAGTGGCACCAATCAAAGCTGGTTTCGTGGCTCGAGTTGGCCGTCGTAAAGCTGTCACATGATCAGAATATTCTCCAAGTCAACAATGCTACTCTTTAGCCATTTCAAAAGAGGCTCTTCTTTTGTTGTTCAGTTGTCTGAACCCTTCCCCTGCGCTTGTCTTTCATGTACACTTTGATTGCAACATTATTTAAAACAATTTTTTGTCATGAAAATCTTTTGTAGGAATCTTGTTTCGACTTAAAATTATGTTTCTGCCTTCTTTGAGGAGGTGTTTGTTGTCATTGTTTGCTGCAGCTTGTGCCCTCGAATTCAGGCGATACATGGAGCGGTCAGACTTACTTGAATTATAGATAGTAGGAGTGATAAGGATTGCAAATGGGAAGCCCAGCTTTGCTCATTTATCCCCCACCTACCATCCCTGGCTGCTGAGTCAGTGATGTGCTATGCGCCTGTATATAATATAAGTTCCTTAGCACCGATTCATTCATCAAGCGAGAGCCCCGTCGTTCTCACTCGGCCCTCATTCTTCACTGTGGGTGCGAGGTGCGGAGATCCTTTCCTAGGCGACCATAGGGGGAGGTTCGGGACTCTTTCTCTTCAGATTTGCTTGCAAAGATTTCGCTTTGCTCAACTTTGCCGCTCGGCTAGTCTAGTTGGGAAGTCTTAGTTCAAGTTCAATTGGAGGAATATAAATAAATTAGCGAAGGGAAGCTTTTCTAATTCAGGAAGTGCGAGCCTCAGGAAGGGCATGCTTGAGTCAAATCAAATAGGAAAGGGCATGCTTGGGAAAAGAAGACAGTGAGGACGGGGGAGAAGACGAAGACAGTGAGGACAGGACCCCACGGAGCGGTCCAGAGAGAACAGAGGGGAGCGAGCCGAGCCGACAGAACTAAGTTCAAGCAGCCGACGCAAAGGGAAAACAGTCCCCCAACTACTCTTATTAATTTGCGGTGAGTTCCAGTCGGGTAGAGGAATGGTAGTTGAGTAAGGTGCCAGAGCCGGGATGAGTTCAAGCAAGGTGCGAACAGTTGTGACGCGGGTGTCTTTTCATTCAGGTTGGGGTGTTTGTGTTTACCAAAGCCGACAAGGATCAGTGGTGCAGAACCAGTCCCGCTCTACAAGTTGGTTCTTTTGGCGAATAAATTGATCCGATATAGCATCAAAACCAGTTCCGCTCTAGAGGTGGGTGAATTTCACAAGAATTTCGATCTTTTTATATATAGAGAAGGGTCAAAACCACTAGTTTCCCTTGGTTTGGTCCAGAGAAGAAAAGAAATGACTGCTACTCTATTGCAAGTGCCTCTGCCAAGACCTCCGAAGCTTTGACAGGCTCAGGACCTGCACTCAACCAACTCAAGTCAAAGGCAAGGGGGACGGGGGAAAGAACTGAACAAGAGAGAATCAGACACTCGCGCATCCCATTCTGAAGTTGATTCGTTAGGGCAGGTTCTTCGATTATTCGTTAGGGTAGGGATCCGAGCTTCAGTTCAAGTTCAACTGGGCCGGAAGAGAGATTTAAAAGTGGCTATGCCGACGACAAAGGAAAGGTGCGGAGCGAGTAGGGAGGGGAATCGACAAGTGGAGCGAACGCGGAAGAGCAGCAGCAGCAGTCGCCTATCTTTTATACAAGATCCCGAGGACGTCGCGATGCTCTAACAATCTCCCTTTAGGTCGATCCCTCCACGAAAGTGCGTCTCGTCCCTTCCATTGCTTTCGCTGTCAGCTCATTATCATTCGCTCCTTGCTAAAACAAGGGAGGAGCGGGTGCTACGTGAAATTAATAAGAGTAGTTGGTATCGCAAGATAGCTCAAGGAGACCTTTACTTGAATTTAAGGAGAGGGAGTCAATTGCAGAGCGATGTGGAGAGCTACTTCAAAGCAAACCTGCTATGCGAAATCTTTGCAATCACTGTCCCCTACTATCGCTACCCATTTATTATATTATATGATAGTTGCCTATAAGGAGAGGGGCGAAGCGGTTGCCTTGCCTATTCGCCTACCCATACTATAATACCGGATAAGCAGCTACTCGCCCGCTGATGGGAGTCTAGGAAGGGTTCACGTGGAAGGCACTCAAGCAAGAGGGAGACCTCCCACCCTAGGAAGATCAGAGCAGGGAGCGACTGAAGAGTAGCGTGACGGGGAAATCGACCTAGACAGAGCAGAGCAGTTAGCGAGCGACCCTAATATAGTTAAATTGCGGTCGGGGCTAGTCTGGTCGGGCTCTGGCTACGATCAAAGGAATGCCAATGAGCCCCTTACTATAATATAAATTGAGGAGTTATTAGTCAAAGATCTCTTCCTATGCCTAATATAAAAGTAAATTGAGGAAGGTCCTTAGAAAGAAAGATAAGAGAGAAGGCCTCATCGACCAGACGAGTACGCAGGCAAGTCACCCACGTAGCGGTGTTATGTTAGATTATTATATAAAGTAGTCGCCTCGTGTGCTTGCGCTTCTCTTCGCAATCAAATACTTCAGTTCATTGGATTGTTTTGCGAGAAATCCCTTTGTTCGTTCTATCGAAAGATCTCACATCTCAGCAAAGTCTAACATGGCATTCTTCACTACGAGTAGAAAGATCTGCAGCAAATTATAGTATTACGAACTTAATATATAGTAGGGGTGTACCTGATATGTACGTTCTCTTTCCTAACTATAAAACGATCGCGTAAATATCATTTCATTCGCAGCAAATTACTGGTATTACGAACTTAATATATATACGGGGTGTACCTGATATGTACGTTCTCTTTCCTAACTTTAAAACGATGTTATATTATATACAGGCGAAGATTTTATACTCGGCACCAACTACTAATGATTGAATTCTTTCTCTTCGACCTCTCTCTCAGCAACGTCGTGAATGGCCCGAACTTAATATAGTCTAGTCTACAATTGCCCCGTCTGATAGAACTTATATTATGGCGGATAGAAGGAAAAAGTTCTATCCGACCTAATATAGTTAAATTGAGGAACTTATATTATATACAGGCTTAGTCGTAAATAGCCCCAAAGGCTATTTATCTGCCCAATATATATACAGGGGTAGCAGAGGAACTTATATTATATACAGGCGGATTAGAACTTATATTATGAATGCAGGGCCTTTGGGGCTATTTATCTCCTTTATATTGATTTTAGGTAAATATCTCCTTTATATTGATTTTAGGTAAATATCTCCTTTATATTGATTTTAGGTAAATATCTCCTTTATATTGATTTTAGGCTTAGTCGTAAATAGCCCCAAAGGCTATTTATATGCCTCAAGGAGATAAATAGCCCCAAGAAGATAAATAGCCCCAAGGAGATAAATAGCCCCAAAGGCGTAAACTAATCCGTCTTACTATAATATAAAGACCTCAGCTATGCTGAGTAGAAAAATAGCCTTTGGGGCTATTTACGACTAATCCGAATTTACCATAATATTAAGTTAAGTTCTAACTGTATATAATATAAGAGTTGTACCTCTGCTATGCCTCTTTGAGTCGAAAATAGACCCAAAGGCTATTTATATGCCCCAAAAATATAGTAAGTTGTGGCAGAGGTACTTATCTTATATTTAGTAGGATTAGTCTACTTAGTCGTAAATAGCCCCAAAGGCTATTTCTTCTACTCAGCATAGCTGAGGTCTTTATATTATATACAGGCAGATTAGAACTTAACTTAATGTTATGGGGGGCCTTTGGTGCTATTTACTTCTTGGGGCTATTTATCTCCTTAGCCAAAGGGGCTATTGTAGACTAAGTAGAATAAACCATCTTACTAAAATAGAAAGACCTCTGCTATGCCTCTTTGTGAGTCGAAAATAGACCCAAAGGCTATTTATATGCCCCAAAAATATAGTAAGTTGTGGCAGAGGTACTTATCTTATAGGCTATTTCTCTCCTTTAGTCGTAAATAGCCCCAAAGGCTATTTCTCTACTCTGCATAGC
>NC_133861.1:23917528-23938858 GCF_044706935.1 Curcuma longa | reverse complement strand
AAAATGAATTTTTTTATAAAAAAATTAAAATCGAACAGAATAAATTGATAGATTAAAAAGTTTGATTTAATTTTATTTTTTAATATTTTTTTTCTTTAATAAGGTAAAATTTATCATCCTAATTATTTCACACGATTAATTTTATAATTATTTATAAAAAAATAAATTTTAAAAATTATAATTAACTATTAAAAAAATAAAAAATAATCTCAATTTCAAATTCGATTTTTATTCACTTTAATAAATATAATATCATCGCTCACGTCAAAATTCCTCATCCTTTCTCTGACCTAGTACACCTCCATAGTATTCTCTTCTCTTCTCTTCTGTGCCTTTTCCGTCGACGGTGAACGAAATGACCGCCGGACTCCTCTCCGTCCTCCACATCCCTATGCCCGCCTCGACGGCGTCCAATCACCCTACACGCCTCTGCATCTCCCTTCTGTCCAGCCGCTCCTCCATTCCCCTCACGCGGCGGCCTATCCCGCGCCCTTCCCTCCGTTCCTCCGCCCTCGTCTTTTCTCTACCTACCGCGTAAGCTTCCCTCCAGATTCCAAATCCACCCGTTTCGGTTTTCATTCGTTGATTCGTTTACTTGTTTGGTTTAGGAAACCGGAGATGGCTGCCGCCGAGAAGATCCCCAAGTAAGCTATGCTATAGAATAATACAATCCTCCTGGTATTTATTTCTTCTGTAGTTTTCTTTGCGTATCGAGGGTGGATTTGGTCTTGTTCTCTTGACGGTTAATGGCGGTAGCAGTGAATGGTGCAGATGGTCGTTGAGCGCCATAAAATCATTCGCCTTGGCAGAAGTGGAAGCTAGAAGGCTCAAATACCCTACTGCGGGAACAGAGGCCCTCCTTATGGGTATCTTAGTCGAGGGTCAGTTGGCTTTCTGCCACTGTTCAATGATTTTTGATTCACCTAAATTTCTATTTTAATTTCTTTTAAATAAAACTGATTAAACCAATAGTTGGAGCACTGTTTCTGTCATTTTTTATCCATGTTGCTTTCTTCTATCTTCGGTTTAGAAAAACTTTGCACATGTGCCTTTGCTATGATGGCTAGTGCATTCGCTGGACTTGGCTAGTACATACGCAATATTAACCTCGTATTAAAAACAATAAAAAAACTTTATTACGGATTAGAATATGGAAGAATCTTTTGCTATGTACTGGAATTGTTGCTTCCGAAAGTCATTACCTATTTCCTTGAGTAATAACAGAGAGATAGGAGACTGTCAGCTATCCGTCTTGATGAATTTATTGTGTTTTAATACTTTTAGAAATGATACAGGAGCTTGTTCTCAGAGTGAACGTTTTCTCAGAATTATACACTATGAAACAAATTTAATACAACAACATAACATTAACATGAAACTGGGGTTTCCATTTGTTTCAGCTAAGATGGATCTTATCACCATTGGCTCTAAGGCATACCATGTTTCCCATGTCAAGTGTTTTTATTCTTTGATCTGCTTTACCACCTTTCACTTTATCCATGGAAAATAAAAATCATGAATTTCTAAAAGAATTTGAACTTCAATGTAATAAGTATGTTCGTGCATACCACTGCAAAGTTGATCTTGCTACTTGATGATCTTCTCGATTGCTTCTGACCTTTTCTATTGCTGTGTTATGGTTTTAATCTCTGGTTCAACAAGCTGTAGGTTAATATAATATTTTATATCTATCTCACTGAATTGTCTTATCAACTTTTATTTAGTTGCATTGTAATGTTTCACAAGGCCCTTTTCAATATCAATCAATATAACACATGCAAATGTTCTGGCTCTGAGATGATGATGATTAGATGGAAAGGATGGAAATAAAATAATAAATGTTCACATTTGCAAATGCTTAGGACTTATGATCAATTCCATAGATGAAATTGATGACTGTCTTTATTGTATGCTTGATGCAAACAAGAAATGGAAGAAAAAAACAATTGAATTTGTAATTGATTTTGGTAATTATCCTATTTCATATCTCAGATATTCTGTTTATTTTAATTTAGCATAAGTTTATTGAATGTCTTTAAATTTGGTAATAAACATTTTATTTTGGTAGTTTAATGGCATTATTGTCTTTTTTAATTAGTGATATTTCATTTCTAATTTGGTTAAAGTTGACTCTATAAAAGTCATCATGTCTGCATAATAAGAAGTTTTGATTAATAAAATTCTCTTTAATTCTCTAGAAATTTCTTTTTAGTGTGAGGCACATTTCTGTGTATGAGATTTCCCTTAAATCCTATTTACTTCATCAATTTTATCCTAATCTTTTGTGTGATTGGATGGTTTGATTTAGTGGTGCATCAATTATTATTAGAGTTGAATTCTTATTTCAATCTCTTTGACATATTTCTATCCATCTACCACCTCTTTCGCTCCTCATCTGCCTCCGCTATCTTCTATGCTTACTCTATCCTTTGTCCACCACCTTGAAACGCTATGCTTCTTTACCCTCATAATTCTTTGTTACTTCATCTTCCATCCATCACTTATTCAACATGTGGAATCTCTCTTCCAACTCTCGTGTGCATGACGCCCACCGCCATCAATTTGCTGCTAATTTTGCCTTGTTACCTCGTCATTGCCACCATTGTGGCGTTCACTCCTTATGACCTTTGCTTCCTTCCTTGATTCCTCATTGTCTTGCGTCAATCACCTTCTTTTGATGGGGCTTTGTGCCCATTTCCTTCTCTAAACTATTGGGACCATGAGGCCTGCGGGAGGGAGAGGAGGAGGTTGAATAGAGTTTCTTAATTTTTAGCTTCACAAATACTTGCTAAAATGTTAACACGTTTAGTTCAAACAACAAAACAACAAAATAACAAAAATAAGCTTAGACATAAACACAAACATGAGCATGGTTCGACAACCTCAGCTCCTAGTCCATGACCTTCAGGTGGATCACCCTTGAATCAACTACTAATTTTCTCCTTTTTAGAAAAGTCTCGGAGGTGGAGAAACATCTCAATTTAAGATTACAATGAAGCACACTTAGAAAACTTAAGGAAGATTATAATAGAGCTCTCAATTTACTTGCAATGTTATCGGGAATTTTAGCCTTCATTCCTCTATTAGGTCCTTTTATAGCCTTCATTTAGTTTTATTACCGTTGTTGTTCAACGTTAATCACCCAACTACTAGGCTTTATCATTCAATTGCCTATAGTATCTGTTAGTTGATTTGATCATTGCTACTTTATCAATGACTACTACACTAGCTCCTATAGCAAAAAGAGTAGCACAATGCACGAAGCTCCCACCAATTTGGGTTCTGGGGAAGGGTCTATTATGCGCAACCTTACTCTGCTTTGCAAGCGACTAGCTCCTATAGCAAATCGCTTGAAATTTGTCAAATCAATCGACTGATCCCATGAGCAATCGACTCAGCCACAAACATGAACATTTTGTTCATTGGCTGATTTGCTTGAGTTAATTGGCTGTATAGTCGATTGGCCATCTAGTCGACTAGACCAAAACCACAAATTGGACTAAACCACAAGACTCCTTATTTCATCAGTTGATTGATTATATCCATCAATCGACTGGAGCCATCCGAAATCACAAATAGACAATTTTTTGTTTGATGGCTCAACCTTGAGTCCCCAACCTAAGAATTTGTCAATTGGTGTACAGTACTAGTCGATTGGTACACTAATTGCAATCGATCTAAGGTTGAGTTTGTCGATGATGAGATCTACCCTTGCCCATGTACAATTGCTCTTATCACTCAACACATCAAGAGTTATACTTGCCTCGAAGCATCTTCTATCAGACCTCATGTCCTTTGGATACACCCGAGCCCTTGTTTCATCTTTGTGCCATCCTTCACACTTTTACCATCAAAGTTCGCTACCTTAGCTTAGTCACTCTTCAATGCTCCTTGTTTTGCGGTCCCTCGGATATTCCATTGCCATTCTTTATCAATCTCCACAGACTTCAAGCGATGTATTCATCGATCTTGTGTAAGATCAAGATAAGCGCTAGAGGGGGAGGGGTGAATAACGTAAAAAGTTAAGAAATTTTTAAAAGCTTATTAGAAATGTAGCGAAAATAAATTTTTAGTTTTTTAAAATTAAATAAAGTTTGAAATAAAATACAGTAAGCCAAAATACTGAGGCAAGCAGACTACATATAATAGACCCTTTTTGGCATCCCGCATTGGCAGGAGTTTCGTGCACTCGACTACTTTTTATATATATATATTAATTACCTAATGCATTTATAAAACTCAAATAGTCATCATTAAGTGAATTGAATTTAAAGATAACCTCTAAAGGCTCTACGTCATTTGCCATTAATGAACTTTTAATTAAAATTAGGAAGTTGAGCATTATATAACTTTGGCTTAAGCAAGCTCTCTAATAAGATTTTAGAAATATCCTTTCATGATATTTTAGAAAATCCTCTAATGATATTTTGAAAAAGAACGCTAAATAAGAGTATTGAGCCTCTTGATGACAGAATCATAGATTACATTTTACTTACTCCCTTTAGACCATCTAGTTGATATTAGTGATAATTTAGGCTCACAACTTGCCAAAAGAGAAATTTGAACAACACAAACATCATCGACTAGTAATGCGGGCTATTTATATAAAATTGGTAAATCAATTAAGATTTTAGTTTGGTATGTTTCCTTTTCATGGTGAAGGGGAGCCTTAGTGCAACAGTAAAATTGTTATTGTGTGACTTTGTGGTCATGAGTTTGAATCGTACAAACAATCTCTTGTAATGTAAGATAAGACTGAGTATAATAAATCCAATGTGGTCCGACTCCTATTCGAGACTACGCATTGGTGGGAGCTTCATGTACCGGACCACCCTTTATGTTTCCTTTTCATGATCACTTCTGACTTTTATAGTGGCCACCCTACTAAGTTAATTTTCTCATTTGCTTCTATTTAGCAAATTGAGAGTTCCACTTTCATATGAGACGTATATTTGCTAGGAAAAAATGATATAATAATTATATAAAGTGCCTAGGATATTATAAATTCTCATATGACATTCGTGAATTTAAATTTTCTCATATCTACTTTCTAAGTATTTATATCTTATTTATTTAATCATATTGTGTGGAAATTGATTATAATGTTAGTCTATTTCATTTAACCACAATTTTTAATGGATATGATAATTTGTTGGTGGAAGCTTGAGCCTCAATCCCTATATTAGTTTGATCACTAGTTGCGCTTCTGTTAGTGGATCTTTTGGCATTTGTACTTTAACTCCTTATGGTTGTAACATATGCAAGGGCATCTCTTCACCCTATATTAAACTAAGATATTTTGTAATCATTGAAAAGGGTGACTACAATGGAAGAAACTAAAGTCAATGGCCCAAAGAAGGAAAAAAGTTACATCAATAACCTTGCCCATTAGAAGGGACATTTAAAGAATAAGATAATGAAGGGATTATGATTTTTCAAGGATAAGATTGCGATACTAATATTTCTTACTCACCGGGAAGTAGGGGTGGAAATTTGGGTTTGGGTATCCAAAACCCAACCCGGGTCAAGTAAAGTCCGATTCGGATATTACTTAAACCCAAATTTGTTATTGTCAGGTCGGGCTCAAGTATGATTTTTCCTATCCAAAATCCGATCGGGTACCCACCCATTATTATATTAAATTAAATCTAATTTATTCACCAATGTGATGCTGCTTTTCTTATTTCACAAGAAACAAATGTTGTTCATCAATATGAGTATTTCAGTATTGAGATGGGATGCTTTGAGATCAATAAAATAATAATTTAATCGAGTATTTTTTTATTAGGCCATATATTTTGTATTTATTAGGATGATATTACTATGAGTGAAAGTTTTGATAAAAATAATCAAATGTACTTTTATGATTTTATCTCTTTCTCCTTTTGCCATCCAAAATTAATTTTTGTTTAAGTTTTGTTAGGGGTATAAAGTTCTTCTTGTTTATTCCATTAATATTTTATTTTTTTAAAAGAAATTTATTGGGTACCCGACATTGGGTATCCGATATTACTCGGGTACATGACCACATTGGGTAGTGATCGGATGTATTTTTTTCCTACCCAATTATGACTACCCGAACTTGATAAAACCCGACCCACGCCCACCCCTACTGGGAAGGATAACTTCGTTAAAGATCCCACAACTTGTCCGAAGTCTTCTTCTCAGTGGAAAAAAATAATACAAACTAGGAACGAAAGGAAATAATAAATATGAATTTATAATTGATTTTAGTAATTATCCTATTTTAGGTATCAAAGTTTGGTATCTTTTAATTTGGTATAATTTTTTTTTTGATGGGCATATCTTTAAATTCGGTAAGAGTTTTTATTTTGAAAATAGTTTAATGGGATTATTTACTTTTTATAATTAGTGTTGTTTCCTAATTTGGTTGAAGTTGAGATTATAAAAGAGTTATCATGTCAAATAATGAGAAACTTTGATTAACAAAATTTCCTTATTTTTCACATAATTTTCCTGCGTTTGAATTTCTGTTATCTGTGTGAATACTTATCCACTTTATCAATTTTGTATTAATCTTCTGGGTGATTTAAGTGTTTGATTTGGTATTGCATTAATGCTCTACATTTCCTCATGAATTGACAACTGAATCACAGAAATTCTTGCTATATAATTCTTTAACAGTTACAGTCTTCAGCAAACTTGAGCAGTATGCCAAACTCCAGAAGAATTTGTTTATCTTTTAGTATTATCTTGACTCAACTTCTTAAATAAAAAACACTAAGGTATTCTATGATCTATAACGAGAACAAAGTTTGCAACTCAACTTTGAAAAGGTGCTTTTATTTCAATTTCTTAGCTTCACTTGCACGATTAAACTGTCTACTGTTTCCGAAAAATAAGGACGTTAATTCATTAACCTGGTTTTGTTTGAGAACATATGTTAAATAATAGTTATTCACTAATAATGGCTATTGGTGTTCCTCAGGAACAAACGATGCAGCAAGGTTTTTACATGCAAATGGTATTACTCTTTTTAAAGTGCGAGAGGAAACTGTCAAACTATTAGGCAAATCAGACCTTTTCTTTGTTAGCCCTGAGGAAATTCCCTTTACTGAATCAGCACAGAGAGCTCTTGATAAGGCCATTGATGAGAAACTGAAATCGGGTTAGTAGGTAACCATGATATCTAATTAATGCCTAATCTTTCCATATACTTTATATTTTCATATGGTAACTGTGTGAGCTTTCTTTTCTCTGTTTACTTGAACATGACCATAGCTTAAAATTGGAAAATGATCTGTATTTTGGTAGACCTAATTTAGCCAAATTTGATTTTGATTCGACACCTTAATGGCAGCTTGACCATTATCTATAGCAAGTTAGTTTACATTAGATACTATCGGAGTAGGCACTATGATATATTTTTTGGTCCACATTCATTTTGATAACAGTGTTTACTGGGACTAGTTATTTTTCAATTTTACAAGTAATGCATCTTACTCTATGTTAAGCTTATGATGAATGAGTACACACTCCATCTAGCTGTGACAATTGTTGGAATCACGAATACCTCTGATACTTTTTGATAGCCTAAAGATTGCTTTAGCGCACCTAGATAGAATCCACCGCATCAATCTACAAACATGTAGATCTAAAACTAAGGCTTTTAGAACACAAATAAACTTCCACCATAATGCCACATGCCCTCATCTAGTTTGATAGAATAGCATAAATACATAACAATAAAAATAATTGAGCGTTGTTTGGCTTGAGTATAAAAGTACAGTGAAAATTGATAAATTGATGTTTACACTTTGTATAAGACTTTCAATCCTCCCTGAACTTCTCTGTTAATGCAATTAGAAAAGTATAACTCTAAGCTACTTCTCTGTCAATCCACTTGGAAAAGTATATCTCTAAGCTCTTTCTGAACAGTTGAATTGTTCCTTTGAGTAGAAAGATTTTTGGTTTCCTACAGCCTCTAGATGCTTCTCAACGCTTCTTCTAAGCTTTAAAATATTTCAGTAGTAAGAGCTCTACTAATGTAGCTGCCACCATATGAAACCATACTGAAAACCATTAAATAATTTCTGTAAAAAAGTTTTTGGCATTGGGCCATAAACATGCATAACATGTCCAATATGTTGCCAAATCTAACAATCTTCACCCTAGCAATATATTGCTCATTACTTGATGTGAAACTCTAAGGTAATGCTACAAAGATATTCTACTTTTCTCAACTTGCTCCATTATTCACATTGAAGTCATTTGATTTATGTACCTGCCTTTGACTTAATCGAGAGAGTGTGTAGATAATTTAATGGATGATATTACTTGACCATTGAGAGAGATCCCTTAGGTCCTTCCACTTGTAGAGAATTAGCAAATCTCTTTTCGTCAGTTTCATGTTTTGAGATACACAGTCCTACTAAGCACTCAAGATGTTTGAAAACCATCTCATGTATTTTTGGGATGTCTTTAAATTTTAGGTTTTTTATAACCTTATTGTTATATGGATTTGTCTACCATGAATCACTTTTAAAACAACAAGTGTTTGTTCGTCTTTAAGGAAAAAGTTACTTCCCTCTCCTAAACTTATGGTTTTGATGATACATGCATGAGGACATGTGGTCATTGACTGACATTGAATACTTCGACATCAATATCGGAGCAATGGATTGCGTTGGAAATCAAGAGTGAGATAGGGAGAAAAGAGATATTGATGGAGAGAAGATACCTTGAGACAGAGAACATAGTGAATGTGGCGGGGTGGTAGTCAATGGGTGAGGCAGTAAGCATGCTTAGATGGATTAGAGAGAGTGATCATGGGAAGAGATGAGAAACGTGTGGTAGGCAATAACTGCGGGTGCAACAGTGGGCGACGAGTGATGCAATGGACGGTGGTTAAGGTAGCAAGTCGATAGAGTGGATCAAAGAGAGGGATCATGGGGAGAGGGGAGAGATAAGCATCAGGCGATGATGATGGGTGCAACATTCGACAGTGGCGCCAACAATGGGCAACGATTGTCAGATCAGGGAGAGGGATTGCACGAGATGTGCTAGGAGAGAAAAAGAGAATTAAATATAATATAATTCATGACCTTATAAAATATACTACTATTCTAATTAAATATGATTAAACTGAATTATTCTATATATAACTTTGGTTCAATTTTACATTGACCAAGATAAATCCAAATTGAGTGTGAACCTACTTGATCCTAATTCCCATGTCCGTTTGGTAGACTCCACTTAACCCTAAATGGATTTTAACTCGATCCTAATATTTAAAATATTAGTTTAATTTAACTTAATTAATTATTTATATATATTTTTAAAAATAAATGTAAAGTTTTTAAATAAAATAAAATTTGATATCTAAATATTTTTTTATGTGTTTAACTTTTGTGATGTCAATAGAGACCAAGAGAAATAGTGTTAGTATGCCAAAAACTAAAGTTCGACGAGAGCATGTTGAACTTCTCCTTCTTTGTGTATTCCCTTAGTTTTATTCGAATGTAAGAAACAACTAGATTCGACACAATGGTTTAATTAAATCAAACAGATATATTTATTTATTTATTATTTTTTAAAAGAATATTTTATTAAAATATTCTTTAAAATACATTACACTTTGATAATAATAAGGAAACATGTTATATAGTAAACTCATCCTAATTATTTGTATAAATTTTAATTCGAGTTAGTGTTATATCATTTTTTTATAAAAAAGATATATATTTATTTGCTTTTATCTAACAATTTTAGATTGTTCAACGTTTGAAACTTATATGAAAACATAACACTATATTTTTAAAAATAAAAAAAATATAAACACTCATTCATCTAAGAATTGTCACAAACACAAACACACACACACACACATTATATCAATAAATCAAAATCATCACTCCTTCATCCTTTAACTATATAATAGAAAATTTAGGCAATACTTTTACATATACTTAAAATGTAAAAATTACATTAATCAATGAATAATTTGAAGTTGAAACTTTTAGATAAATGTAACATGAAAATAAATGTATCATAATCAATGTCCAAAATCATCAATGTATCTAAAGATGTTGAAACTTAAGATCAATTTTCATGACCATTCTAAATGTGAGTTTTGAGATTTAACGCTTCTACATTAAAACTTTAAGGAAAATAATTAAGACTTTAATTATGTATAATAATAATAAAAATATAAATTTTGAATTTATATATTACTAATAATTATTGTAAAAGATTCAATAAGCATTGAACATCTCCCAAGATAAGTTCATATTCAACATCTCAAATATAACTCAATGACGAGCATCTATAACAATCAAATATTAATAAAAAATATAGTTAATATATTTTATATTTTAAAAAATATTGAAATCATATTAGCGTGACACAATACAGTATCAAATCATATCGTTTCGATTAGAGATTAAAACTTCGACGACAATAACAACAATCAAGCATTATCCTACTAAGTGGGATCGACTATATCAATCCTTTTACGTCATTGCGTTTAATATTACATCCTATCTATATTTAAATAAATTTTATCATATTTTATTGTTGTTAACCAATTCTTCTTTGGTTTTCCTCTTCATCATTTAATGTGCATATTTGTCATAATTTTACATTGCCTAACTAGATCATTTATTAGTCGTGTAAGTATATGTTCGTACTATCTTAATTATTTTTTTCGGAGTTTTTTCTCAATCGGTGCAATTCTATTTTCTTTCTAATGTTCTCATTTTTTATCCTATCTATCCACGTATGTTCACACATCCTCACATACGTGATTCTCATTTTCTGTTCATGTGCTCAAGTTATAGTCCAATATTCATTTTTATATAACATAGTAGGTCTAACTGTGATTTTATAGAACTTTCCTTTAAGTTTTAGAGGTATTTTACGATTATAAAGAACACTTGATGCTCTCTTCCATTTCAACTATATTGCTTATATTATATATAAGATATCTCTCTTAACTTCTCCATCCTCTTACAAAAACAATCTTAAATATTTAAAGTTGTTACTAACAGAAAATTTGTTATCTCCTATCTTAACAATTACTTTATTACGTCTAATATTGCTAAACTTAAATTCTATATATTCTGTCTTTACTTATTAAGCCTAAAACCTTTCACTTCTAGTATTTCTCGCTAAGGTTCAAGCTTAGTATGTACTCCTTCACGTGTCTTATTTATCAAAATAATATCATCTGCAAACAAGATACACTATGGTTAGTGAGTTTATCATGTGCAAACAATATTATCTATAAATAATATCGCTAAGATTCAAGCTTAGTATGTACTTCTTCAAGCTTAGCGTGTCTTAATGTGTTCAGTGAGTTTATCCATGATTAGTGTAAAAAGATAGACATTTAGAGTTAATTCTTGATGTAACCCTATCTTTATAAAAAATGCTTCGGTTAATACGTCTAGAGTCTTTACTCTTATTATTACTTCTCATATATATCCTTAATTATTTCAATATATATTCTGCTAATACTTTTTTTTATAATCCTCTATATAATTTCCCTTAGGACTTTGTTATAAGTTTTTTCTAGGTCTACAAATACCATGTGTAAGTTTTGCTTTTGATACTTGTCAATTAACTGTCTGAAAAGATGTATAACTTTTATTTTCGAACTTTCAAGTATGAATCCAAATTTAATTTTGGGCATCGTAGTCTCCTTAGTCTTTTTTTCTATTACTCTTTTTCAAAGTTTTATGGTGTGACTCATTAGTATGATGTATATAATTTTAGACATCTCTTTTGTTTTTATATAGGGGATTAATGTACTTATTCTCCATTGATTAGATATTTTTTCGATTTCAATAACAGGTTGAATAATTTATAAGTCATTCAATATCCTTCTTCCCTAGACACTTCTATATATCTATCTAAATATTATGTGGTTTAACTAACTTTTCATTTTACATCCCATTTAAAGTTTGTATAACTTCTGAAATTTAAATTCTACGATAAAAATTTAAATTTCTATACTCATTTGATCTACTTGAATTACTTAAGTTAAGTTGACCACCTAAATTTACATTAAAAAATTGATAAAAATACTTTTTCTATCGCTCTTTTATTTCCTCATCGTTCATTAGTACTCTATTGTATTCATCTGTAATGCATCTTATTCGGGTAAGATTTCTTATCTCTCTCACTTGCTTTTGCTATTTTATAGATATCCGTTTTCCTTTTTTTTTTATATCTAGTTGTAGATAAGTACTCAAAAGTTTCATTTTTAGCTTCATTCACCATTTTCTTGACCTCTTTCTTAGTTATTGCATATTTTTTAAAAGTTTTTTTTCGTTCTTACTAGTGTAGAATAACTTATAGGTTATTTGTTTTTCCTTCACTCTCTCTTGTACTTTCTCATTCCACCACTAAAATTTTTTATTTGGTGCACATTCTTTTAATTTACTGAGTACACTCTTGGCCACCATTTTCAACTTTAATACAATTTTATCCCATGTTATATTTCAGTCATTATATATTTCTCCTAATACTTATGTTTTACCCTCTTTTTAAATATATTTTGCTTCCCATCCTTTAACCTCAGCTACTTGATTATAAGAGCTGTGCACATTTTCTTTTCTATTGATACTATACTTGAGGTGCATATATAACACTACTGAGTTATGTTGGATAGTTAAATTTTCTCCAAAGATGACCTTGTAGTATTTACAAATATTTTATTTTTCTTCTTGATCATAAAAAGTCAAATTGTGACTTATTATTTGTACTTTTGAGCGTAATTAAATGTTCTTTTCTTTTCTTAAAAAACATATTAACTATTATAAGTTCGTATAAGGATAGTCAAGTGCATAAAGCTTCCATTAATATGGGGTCATGGTAGTAACTTTACTATTGTCCCAAAGCTCCCCTTCTATTATAAGTTCATATGATATCGCAAATTTCAATGTAATTTTTCCTTCTTCATTTCTTATTCCAAAACTATAACTCCCATGCACCTTATGATATTCTTCATTTTTTACTCTGTATGTCCATTTAGATCTCTTTCTATTAGAATCATTTTATTTTGATAGAATTTTTTGTACTACCTTATTAGGACTTTCCAAAACCTATATTTGATATTTTCATCTAATCCTACTTAAGGTGCATATATATGAATTACATTAATAGTTTATTTCACCACCACTATCTTGAGAATTATAATCCTATCCTCTTTCCTAACTACTACTATTTTATCCTTTAACGAACAATCTATAACAATACATATTCCATTTCTTATTTTACTCCTTGTGTACCATAATTTAAAATTTTAATTCTTTATCATTTTTGCCTTCTCTCTTATTCATTTTATCTTGTAAATATAAAATATTAATTCTTTTTCTAATCATCATATATACTACCTCTATTGTTTTATTAGTGAGCGTTCCTATGTTCCATATTCTAAATCTAAGACTATCAGTATTTCTATAATATTTATTCTTAGTCAACCTATGGTGTGAGAACTTTTACATATTTAATACTATACTTAAGTTCTCGTAGAGATATAACGGTCCTTATTGAGACATTGCAGTCGGACCTTGCAATATATTTCTTTCGAGGAACAATCTAGCATTACCATAATAGTTTGATAGATTTATTAAAAAAATCTATAAAAATCATCTGTGTTTAATGCTGATTGGTAATTTAATGTAACCCTTAACCTTTTTCAATCTAAGCTTAAGACCAACATCAACGGTTTAGGATTCAAATTTCGACATGACTCAAAATTTTAAATCTTGGTAGGATTTTTTTTTTTAAATTTTGATGATAAGATCAACAACATCCTCAACCTCAGTTCCTTGATTATTTGAACACTGCTTGAGCTTTTATGTTTTTCACTGGATTTATGTTTTGCACCTGTAGCACTGAACATGCTTTGAAGATATAGTTTCAAATCTAGATTGTCCCTTCCTACCCTCATTTTGAATAACTAATGCACTCTCACTCAAATATGATAGTAGTTTTTGTCTTTCATTTCATGTTAGTAACATACACAATAGCTTTACTCGTCATCTCACATTTCTTGCCAATTAGAAGTGTTCCTACCAAAGAATTAAACGAGTACAACAAAGAAAGTACTATTTTTGCCAAGTTATCATCTCATATCTTCCCTCCAACTTTAGCTAACTCAAAGTAACTTTTGACCTCACAATGCCCTAAAAAGGTTTTAGATGCTTCATCAAGAGCTCATTATGTGACATATGTAGCTTGTACAACATCTTGAGCTAGATGGTTAATTACATTGCACACTATATAATAATGCGCCTTCAATTTTTGCATATCTCATTGTGTTGTCTCATCGACCACCTATGAGCAACTCCACTTATAATATTTTCATAATTTGATGGAACTCACACTTTTGTCTTTATTGTATCTCAATCACTCTTTTTGTTATCTAACAGTTTGCTCCTCTCTGTCAAATAAATGTACGCTATAGACCCTACCACATTAAAAGACCTGATACATTTAACATTTGCAAAAGTAAACTAAACCTTTTATTAATTTTCTAAATAGATAACCACATGTTTTTTTTTTTTGAAATCCTTGTTCATCTTTGGAAATTTTGTCACAAGTTTTGACGACTACATTCTCACAAGCCCTAGATTCACCGCTTCAATATCTAACAGGTTCATCAGAACTAGTGGATTGAGTTAGAGACTTGCTCTGGCACAACTTTCTAGCATTGGTCACCAAAAATCACACACTTGCAAATCTAAAATGCATATTTCTAGATGCAGAATATCACAAAAAAGAAAATCAATTTTTTGTGGCGTTGCGTAAGCCTACATCCGTGGAGACAATTCGAAGTGTATATACTATGAGAGCAAAATTACAATGAAAATTATATCCACACGTTCGATAAGAAAACTTCTCAATCCCAATATTGATGAAAACAATTTGTAAACCTCACATTTAATGCTCTTCAAATACAAAAAATCTCTACCTAAGAAAAGTACCCTTTTCTCCGCAAGTGCTCAAGTCTTCTTTTAGACTCTAGAGTATTCCACCTATAAGAAATTCATGGTTTTAGCTATCACCATGCAGAACCATATCGAAAGCCTCTTAAAAAAAAATAAAATTAAAATAGATTCTATTCAATACCTTGTCATAGCCAAATTTGTAAGGCACAATATTTCTCTGAACCCAACAACAATTAGTCATTATGGGTTTTCAATTGTTAATCATTTTTCTTTTTAAACTGTGTTCACCATTATAGTTAAATCTTACTACGCTTGGTTGATCTGTCTTTGTTATATTGGTAGCAGGTGAGGATGGAGAGGTGACCACAACCCATATGCTTCTAGGTATATGGTCTGAGAAAGAAGAACCCGGCCATAAGATTTTGGCTTCCCTTGGCTTTGATGATCATAAAGCTACCGAGCTGGCTAAGCATGGTAAGTTCTCTAGCCTATTGCCTTTAAAAGAACGCGATTGTTAATTTGATCTTAATTAGCAAGACCTCGTTCACTTCAGGCTTTTAGTGGCTTGGGTACAGATGCATGAACAGATGGATGCCGTGAATTTTTTTCAGAGCTAGCACAATGCTTTGCAATGTACGTTAACATTTCTAGGTCTCAGATCCAAAACATGGCCTTTTAGCAATTTCTGTATCACCATTCAGTTAATGTTCATTATGGATAACTCTCTATGACCCAGCAATACTGTGTGGGTAAGGGAAACTTTGAATTGGGTTGCAAAGTTAAACATCTGACTCTACATTTCTTGCCAAGATAAATAAACATCTATCATCATCAGATTATATATAAACTAGTGGCGTTAGTATGGTTAAACGGTCCCTCATTCAAAAGCTTCAGTGTTCGATTGTATCTCTAAAGTGATTTATTTTGGAAGTAAATAAGTCCATTTCTTACGTGGTTATCGTTCTAAAATAACAAAAAATAATGCCTGATGCTGTTCCTTATGACTTGTTTATCATGAAGGACGAATTGTCGGAGGGGTGAATTGCATATGAGTTGAGATATTTCTCTTTATTTATTTGTATATATATAATTTAAAAATAAATTAATTTTCAGTGTATCAATGGATTCATTTTTGATTGATTTTATGGAATAAGGTTATCTTCCATCACTGCTTTGCACTGAGTTTCAGCCATCTACACTGACCTTAGGAGCTTGTGGTCGTGGCTTGGTTGGAAGCTTGCAGGCTCTTTAAAAACACACACACACACAAATCAATTTTTATTTTATAAAATTATTTATTTCATATAAATTTCCTTATGATTATTGATATCAACCTTGGAGTTATTTCATATAACTCCACCGGATTAGGGTTAGAAATAGAGATTTAGAATTCATACCACTTGGATTTCAAAATCTATAATGCTCAAAATTGCATATCATCATTATAGAAACATATGATTTAAAATCATACAGAGCGTGTTCGACTGATTTAACATAAAATATAATTTTAAAACAGTAAATCTACTTACAAAATGTTGTTAAATAATCCTTAAAGCATTTGACGACATTTAGAATGCGATATCACTTTTAAAAGTTGCCTTTTCATAGCTCGAAGAGTTCTACATGAGATTTACTTGAGTCTTTTGTGTGTATTCTTTAAGGTATATTTAGGTGCAAGGTAACACTTGGATTCACCCTCACATTCATTTCTCCTTATTTCTTCAATCTCAGAATTAGAATTGCTATATATTTTTTTTTATTTCATTTATAAATTTTTTATTATTTATTAGTACGGTTATTTTGTATTGGAACAGGGTTGGTGAGACTAAAGATGACGGTCAAGTAAGTATTTATATATTATAGTTAATTTGTACAAAATGATACTTTTTATGTTTTATTTTTTGACGTAGAAAAAACGAAGAAGTATCGACGGATCAAAAAGTGGAGCAGAAAATACTTTTCGAGGACGATGTCGAAGACGATGATATTTTTTATATTTGGTCATCGTTTTAAGCCTTTGATATGAAATATTTTGATTTTGATATGTTGATGTGTTCTTAGATATGTTTAATTTGTTTGTTTTAACTTGTACTATGATGACTTGCTTGTTTAGATTGATATTGGAATAACTTATTTGCTTAGATTGATGTTGGATATGATGTTGTAATGACTTGTTTGTTTAGAATGATATTAGATATGTTGAATGATGTTAAATTGTTTGTTTGTTTTGAATGATGTTGGATTGTTAAATGTAGATTAATTGAGGATTGTTTTAGAATGTTGTTGTTAAGTATTGTTTATATGTAAAGTTGGACAATGAAACAGGATTGAAGTTTGTTGGTGTAAGGAGCACTAATTTGTCCCCAGAGTTTCGATGTTTGACAATACACCTAGGTCTAGTCAGTTTGATCAAGGGTTAATCCAAACAAGACCTAACGTTTGAATGTGAGTGAAGTTTAGTCAGGTCAGTTTGACCAAAAGACTAGCGAGAAGTCCTAATTGGTTAGATCAGGCAAGGAGAAGTCCTAGTTGAGGTTAGATAGGGAAAGTCCTAGTTACGGTTAGCCAACGGAAGTTGTGATCTAGATGATTATGTCACGTCCCGGGAGATGGCTGTCCAAAAATTTTGGCAGCATCTCCCCTGTAACAATTGTATTTTTCCTGAATACATATCTATCATAACGCCTACAAGGCCACAAATAAACCTACACGACCACAATCCATAAACAACACATGTCAAAAGTGCATAACAAACACTATATAAGGTCCACAACTCGCAACTATAACAAAAACACTAAAATCAAACATGTATAAGTAGACACATACTATATAGAACCAGTGCCGACACAAAATACCGAAAACATAGTGAAAAACTAAATGGTCGAGGTCATCTCGACAGGGGATTAGCAGGGCGGCTCTCCAGGCAAACGTCAACTTGAAAAGAATGAAATCAACGGGGTGAGCTCAACGAACACAGCGGATATCTAGCAGACATGTATAGTAAACTATCCCTAGCAGTAATACTCATACCAGTACAGTCTCCTGAAAGGATAGTAAGAAATGCAAAACTGGAAGAATGGAAGAACTGTACATACCATAATCACCTACCAATGCATCAGGCCTCCTGTATGTGCATGTCAAACATATGCAGCACCCAAAATATAGCAAGCATAAATAAATGTAATCCATGCAGTATGCACATGATGCAATGACATGGTCACCCCTGACGCCAGTCAGCCACCGTCACCACGATGGTGAGGTCGAGTGGGTATGACTATGACAACTGTGCACTTTGCCATCACTGCTCCTGAGTGACCGAGTGGACAAGATGCTGTCGGAGTATACCTATCCTCTTACCCCAAAGTCATATGGGGGAGCAATGCTCTCATCTCTTCGTCTCATAATGCGAAGGAGGGATCCCTGTCATGCTACCACGCTGCGGAACCACTACCCCTGAGCGGCCGAGCGGAGCCCTGACAGAGCAACTGCACACACCCTCCTGATGTACCACTAACCCATGAGTGGCAGTGTGTGCAGATCATGTAACTGGCGATGGGCTCAAACTACAAAGGAGCCGATGATCGCAAGCATGCAATCATGCAAAATGGTGCATGACACTAATGTATGCAAGATACATCTAGTAGATAATCAATGCCCAGTAAAGAACGGTATATCACTACTCTGATGAACCTATATACTCATGGCTAGTATCAAGATACTAAGGAACTAAACATGTATCAGGTATAAATGGTATATAAATATGTAAGCAAGTAGTGACATACCAGGCACATATAAAAGCATAACAAGAATACTACCAGCTATAGCAAAACTATACATGTCAAAACAACTTATCTAAAAAGATAAGACAAAATACCCGCCTTTCGAATGTAGTCGATGATCGAAAGAAAATCTCCGTCCAAAAGTTCGGTACCAAATCAATGTCCTATAATTAAAGTAAATAATTTTCCTAAATATGATGATATGTATATGTATATTTTTCATCAAATAAAACCTTAGCTGCTGGTCTTGTCCAAGATGTATAAATTGGTAAGTCAATTTCTTAAAAACCCCATGCTTATTCAGTATGCAAATGACACTAATCTTTATCAAACCTGATGAGAAAGAGCTGTTGTACACCAAGATTAGTTTGGCTCTTTACACGTTTTTAGTGGCCTCCAAATTAACCATTGAGTATACTTTAACATGTCAGTTATCCAAAGACACATCTATGGTTTCCTAAGGATCCAAATCCTTGGCCGAACAACCAACAAGAGGAGATTTTTACCTCAAAGTCGTGTCCTAGACTTCAGCCTTTTCTTCCCCGATTAAAAATCAAGTCCTGCCCAGTTCCTGATCAACATTCGCCGCCAATCTGCTCCTAACCAAAATAGATTCCAAGGGTTTTCAAAACTCCACAGAACCTAATGGAAATCCTTAAAAAATCCAAAAACTCAACCCCTTACCAAACAAGATCGATCCGAGCCCTAATCCACCGCCGGATCTCTGTGGAAGAGTTTCTCCGAAAACCCGCAGCCAAAACCAAAACAGCACACGGCCAGATCGCGCGAGAGGATCTCTTCACCGACACATATGGCAAAATCCACAAGAGGAACTCAGATCGGCTACCAATCAGGTAAAACTTGAACAGAATGACCTCATCTCCAGCCGGGATTAAGATTATCTGCCTCCGCCCTCCACCACGGACTCTTTGGAAACCGGTAGTCACGAGACGCGACTCGCGAATTGTGAAAAAAAGCCCTAAAATTAGAATCATCAAACCTGACTGTTTCTTTTAAGTTTCCATGGATGGAAATATTTCCCAGCGTTTCGGAAATGGGGACGTCAGCATAAGCGCCGTTTCCAGACAGCGCAGCCTGCAGTAGCGAACCCGGGCATTGATGGTGTCCTGGTTGCGGCTGTTGCACTCTAGGGCGCCGTTGATTGTGTGGATGGTGGCGTCGAACCCTTGGCCAGAGGTGATGCTGTTGTGGCAGTTGTTCATCCAGAACCAGAGAGCGGTGCTGAAGGAGATGACGACGTCATTGGCCACTGTCTCCAGTGCACGTAGGCCGTCGAAGTCGATGGCCTTGGCGGCCGGGCCGTAGTTGTAATTCTAGGGCAGTTGGAGGGGTGGGCCGCGGCCGTAGTAGCTCCTCCCGGCCATGCACGACCACTCAGTATTATTCTCGTCGCAGTAGTCCCTTGATGCGCCGTTGATCTCTTGATGTAGCAAAAGTCTACCTATGGCCAGGAGCAAAGGTCAACATCATGATCATCATCATGGAGAGGTTTAATATGAAAATTTATTTCGGCTACTACACCGTGGATGGTACAACTCTGGTTTAAGGTTCGGACGACGTGCACGTCTCCTGATGATGAGAATTATGTCAAGTTGAAGGTTCCTGAAAAGCACTAGAGAGAGAGTTAGAACGACACCAGGATTGGATCCCGATAAGCCACTTCGATGCTTAAGTTAGGATTTCGACGGTGAAAGAGATAGCAAGAGATTTGCAAGAAGTAGGGTTTTCTGTGTTGCATACCTTTACCCGTGATCGGGATTACCTTTTTATAGTATTCGATCTCCAAAATATCCGGAATTACCTGAAAAATATTCTTGTATAATTGTTCCGTTGATTTTGTCTGTTTTCCTATTTTTACGGGAAGAATTAACTCTATCTCCTCCGGATTCGTCGGCGCAGCCAAGTATACGATAAATACCACGTGTATGTAGCGAGCTCCCTTTCTAGGGATGAGATCTGTGTCTTTGAGACCTTGTCATGAGGTCGGCATATGATGTTCAGATGAGGTCGGCATATGATGTACGTGCTTCGCTAAGATTACTGTAAGAGATCGGCGTATATAGACCGAGGCTAGGAAGAGCTCGGTCTAGGTATTAAGGCACATGCTGACCTCATAATGAGGTCGGCGGTTTCTTTGGGACGAGGATACCCGTTGTCCATGTCATTGCTAAATATCTATGATGGATCAGCTAAGATCATGGTAAGAGCTCGGGGTACATCAGATGAGATTTAAGAAGATCTCAATACCTATGCCAAGGAACATGCTAACCTCCTAAAGAGGTCGGCCCCTTCTTAAGGTCGGGTATCGTGGCTAATAAGAGAGAGAGATCGGGATCCTCTGAGCTGGAGCTTTATTATTTTGTCAGTATTCCCACCCACCATCCACATCATCAATGGATATCCATGCCGGATCAAATTGATTAACAGCAAGCTCACGTCCGGTCTCGTGTGCGACGTGGGTGAAGAACGCGGCGATCTCGCATCGGGGGTCGGCGGCTGAACCAGTGCGGTCGAACTGGGGGTAGTAGTCGACGGCGGTTAGGAAAGCGCTACGGGTGTAGAACCTCCTGTTGAAAAAAAATAAAGGAGATGGAAGAGGAACAATAAAAAAA
>NC_133861.1:23914724-23917428 GCF_044706935.1 Curcuma longa | reverse complement strand
GCAAGTTGAGGCACGGCCATGCCTTGTTAGGCACGGCCTGGGGAGGTTAAACACGGCCCCGAAAACCTCTAAAACACTTCAAATGCCTTCCAAACTCATCCAAATGTGCTTCAATCTCCATATCTTGCTCCACCATCAATAATGCATCGTTTTGGCTCTAAATCGCATCCTGTCAAGCAAAATATACAAAGCGCAGATCTCCGAGCAAAAGAGTAGAAATATGCAAATTAAAAGAATAAGGGGTGATAAAGCGTAGCTTATGCAATGAATTACAAGTAGATGGGCGTTAAAGCAAAACTGAAAATCCAATATGATCTACGCTCATCAATAGGCAAGTTTTTCAGTTTTGAGAATGATTCTCAAATTTCTATACCAGTCCAGGAAGTTATGGCCAATCAATTTATTGGTATCCAAAATTGTACGCAAATTTAAATACGACATTCTCAAATGATTAACCTAAGAAAGAAAACAAATTAAGCATATATGAGAGATGAGTTTGAAATATATTTGTAAATGATTTACATATATAAATAATTCTCATTTATTTTACGAAATCGAGAGCCCTTACTCTAATTCGGGAGATATTTAATTTTCTACAATGGATTGATATCCACCATATATAAGAATAACCTTGGAGAGTGTCCAACAAGCTATTCTTAGCTACGGTGGTAGACATCGTATGTCAATTATGTATCGCGTATAGATAACTATCACATTATGCTATCAACTAATTGAATATCGGCATAAACATTGGGTTGTTAACGCATTAGCACGTATGCATCATATACATAGCACCCAACTTCACCTCTATCCACACTGACTTTGGAGAGAGTTGATAGCCCCCGCAAGTATACGGGTTATCGTCAAGTAATAAAATATCGAATCCATAGGGACCGTGGAATTACTTACTAAATACTAGCACAAAAAAGATGGAGAGAAACTGAGCATGATAATTGTGTGGGGGAGAAGGGAGTGTCAAGAGCGCCTAATCCTTAAAGCAGAGTAAGAATTCAACTGTGACAGTGTATGGTGAAACAATCCTAGGACTTCGGACTTCTCGAGATATTGATTGATCGACTTTGATCCTCTACCATTCCTCAATAATTATGTAATTGTAGGGCTTCTAACCAAATTATCCAATTGACCTCGTAAGGCTTCCTCGGATTAAATCATTGGTGTTCTACGTCACTATTGCTAGATTGAAGTGATTCTAGATAGTCCGGTTCAAGGCATTCCTGCTGTCACTCAGGCGTCCCGGAATGCTACTAGATTCCTACCCCCTGTCACAGGGTATCTTTTTACGGACCTCTCTCTAACAATAAATGACCGCTAGCTAACTCTCGCAGAAACTAAGTGTGGTCTGAACAATCCCTCAGAAACTCGTCCGGTTCAAAGCATTCTCCCTGTCACGGAGCGGCCCGGTGTACGGCCTAAGGATTCCCCAAAACACAAATAGTCTCTACCCTCATAGATTCATACACAAGCATTCCTTCAAATAAAGCATAAGCACAAATCCACAAGGCAATATACACAATCATTTCATAAGAACGGTAGATTAACAAATCTCAAAGTACAATCATCAATACACTCGATTTATCCTACATCCTAGAATCTAGGGAACTACTCCATGTCGTGGAGTGCACAATACATGGAAGAAATGGAAGAATACATCCTACTTCGAAAGATATACAAAGAAATGTTGAAATGCGACTTATCAATGAAGTTCTTCCTCCTTGGACTGCACGCTCCACGTAGATGGGATGAGGACGAGACGGAGTAGTCGGATCGGTGGATGGATCGTTGAATCTTGCTCCGAAATGAGGCATCGGTGGCTCCAAACAGCTCCGGTGGCTCTCCAAAGTCTCCCCACTTCTTTAGGTCTCTAAAAGGGGTATTTATAGCAGCTACCTCGTGACAAGGCATGCCCCCGTCCACATGGTCGTGTCTCCCAGGCACGGCCATGTGTGGACACGCCTCCAGGAAGAGACACGGTCGTGCCTCTAAGGCACGGCCCAATGAAGACTTCAATCTGTTGAAAGGCACGGCCTCAGGCTGGATCTTCACTGTTCTGGGACACGGCCATGCCTGGTAGGCACGACTAGTAGCTGACAGGCATGGCTAGTAGCTGACATCCTTCTGTTCAGAGACACGGCCGTGCCTTTTAGGCACGACCAGCAGCAGTTCCTTCTTCATTTGGAAAGCACGGGCGTGCCTGGAGGGCACGGCCATACCTTGGCTTGACTTGTTGATGTAGACACGGACGTGTCTTGGGAACACGACCTGATAGAGTTGCCCCTCTGTTTTGCGGCACGACCGTGCCTGAAGGGCACGACCACACCTCGGCCTTCTTCTGTGAGGAAGCACGGCCGTGTCTTTTAGACACGACCCTCTTTGGCTACTGAGGAGGAAATAAGGCACGGTCGTGCCTGTGAGGCACGACCTGGGCTTGTTGATGTTCTGTTTAAGGGCACGCCCGTGCCGTACTGCACACGGCCAGGAACCATGTAGACACGGTCGTGCCTATGAGGCACGGCCTTGTCTTGCCATATCTTCCATAGTGACTCCGAATTGCCCATTTTCGCTCTGTTTCCGCTCTGAAACATATAAAAACAAGAGCAGTATCCCGAACTAGGAAATGTAGGAAATAATGCCTAATGCACGGATAAGGGATGCAATGCACACAAGATATAACAATAAAACCGTA
>NC_133861.1:23899456-23914624 GCF_044706935.1 Curcuma longa | reverse complement strand
CCAAAGTGCATCGTCCAGTTTAAGTGCCCAATCCTTTCTTGTTAGTGATACAGTTTTCTCCAAAATTTGCTTGATTTCTCTGTTGGAGACTTCAACTTGACCACTTGTTTGCGGGTGGTATGGTGTTGCTACTTTGTGCTTCACTCCGTACTTGACCAATAACTTTTCAAACTGTTTTTCAATAAAATGCGACCCGCCATCACTGATTACCACTTTGGGCATTCCAAATCTAGGAAATATGTTCTTCCTAAACATCTTAATTACTGTAGCACTATCACACTTAGGGGAAGCAATGGCTTCGACCCATTTTGACACATAATCTACAGCAACTAAGATATAGTTATTTCCACAGGATGATGGAAAAGGTCCCATAAAGTCTATGCCCCAAACGTCAAAAAGTTCAACCTCCAGAATGGAATTCTGAGGCATTTCATTCCGCTTAGAAATATTTCCGGTTCGTTGGCAGTTGTCACATTAGATTACATACTGTCTAGCATCTTTAAATATGTTTGGCCAAAAGAATCCAGCTTGCAAAACCTTTGTTGCTGTTTTCCACCCCCCATGGTGTCCCCCATAAGGTGATGAATGACAGTGATGCAGTATTTGCTCAATTTCTTCTTCTGGAACACATCTACGAATCACTGTGTCATTGCATTTCTTGTAAAGGTAGGGGTCATCCCAAATATAATGTTTGACATCTGCAAGGAACTTTTTTTCTGCTGATAGAGAAATGGGATGGTAGAATATCACAAGCCAAGTAATTAGCTATGTCAGCATACCAAGGTGCCTTTGTATGTGCAACTGCCATAAGGTGCTCATCTGGAAAATTGTCGTTGATAGGCATGTCATCTTCAATGATATCATTTCTTCCACAGTGTATTCTAGACAAATGATCTGCAACGACATTTTCAGCTCCCTTTTTATCCCGGATTTCATGATCGAATTCTTGGAGCAGCAACATCCATCTGAGTAATCTTGGTTTTGCATCTTTCTTGCTTTGCAAATATCGGATGGCTGCATGATCGGTATAGATTATTACCTTTGATCCCACTAGATAAGATCTGAATTTATCAAATGCAAAAACCACAGCTAACAATTCCTTTTCTGTAGTGGTGTAATTTATCTGTGCTTCATCTAATGTCTTGCTAGCATAATAGATGGCATGTACTGTCTTGTTCTTTCTCTGGCCCAAAACTGCTCCTACAGCATAATCACTGGCGTCACACATTATCTCAAATGGTAGTGACCAGTCTGGTGCTTGGATTATAGGAGCCGATATTAGAGCCTTCTTGATTGTGCGAAAAGCCTCCATGCATTTATGATCAAAGTTGAATTCTGCATCTTTAATTAGAAGATTTGTTAGGGGCTTAGAAATCTTTGAAAAGTCCTTAATGAAACCGCCGATAGAATCCCGCATGTCCCAGAAAACTTCTGGATACCTCTTACATTCACAGGAGGAGAAAGATTTTCAATTACTTCCACTTTGGCTGGATCAACTTCTATTCCTTTTTCTGAAATTTTATGTCCTAAGACAATCCCATCATTAACCATAAAATGACATTTTTCCCAATTTAGCACTAAATCCACATCTTCACATCTCTGTAAAACTTTGGAGAGGTTATCCAAGCACGTATCAAAATCAGACCCATAGACAGAGAAATCATCCATGAAGATCTCCATAATATTTTCTATGAAATCTGAAAATATTGCTGTCATGCACCTCTGAAAAGTAGCTGGAGCATTACAAAGTCCGAAGGGCATTCTTCTGTATGCAAAGGTTCCATATGGGCAGGTAAATGTTGTTTTCTCCTGGTCATCTGGATGAATATATATCTGAAAGAAACCTGAGAAACCATCCAGGAAGCAAAAATATTTATGTTCTGCCAATCTTTCAAGCAATTGATCAATGAAGGGAAGAGGATAGTGATCTTTCTTCGTTTCTTTATTTAATTTCCTGTAATCAATACACATCCTCCATCCCGTCACAGTTCTAGTTGATAATTTTTCACCTTTGTCATTTTCCACTACTGTTATTCCACCCTTCTTTGGAACTACATGTACTGGGCTCACCCACTTGCTATCTGAGACTGCATAAATTATTCCTGCATCCAATAGCTTAGTTATTTCTTTTCTTACCACCTCGGCCATATTCGGATTCAACCTTCTTTGATGCTCAACTGAACATTTGTGATTATCTTCCAGATTAATTCTGTGCATGCATAAAGAAGGGCTGATTCCTTTCAAATCTTCCACCGAATACCCAATTGCTTTTTTATGCCTTCTCAAAACATCTAATAATTTTTGGGTGGAGATGTCATCCAAATTCGCATTGACTATTACTGGGAATGTTGAATTTCCCCCAAGGAACTCATACCTAAGATTGGATGGCAGGGGTTTAAGCTCAATGGGGTGCTTAAGCTCAATAGGAGGTGCAATTTCTTCCTGCTTAAGTTTTGTCGCTTCAATCCGGTAGCATTTTTCTTCTTTAATTGGATCTTCAAAATAAAATCTGTCCTCTTCTTCATCTGATTCTTCCACCTCTCTCAAATCCTCACTTGAGGTGTCATCTGTAGATGTGGATTCATCTGATGTATTGTCACTGAATATTAATGCAGTCTCTTCTATCTCTTCCTCCTGTAAACAAGCAGTTCTTATTTCATCTTCAACCTCTGAATTATCTTCCTTATTATTGAGATCCCAATCCTTGATGTTTGACACAATCACTTCAATTGTTGTGCATGCAGCTGATTTGCTAAGGTTTAACCAAGATCCTCCGGCGGCTGAATCTAATATACTCTTATTCTTAAAAGAAATCCCCACATAAAAGGTATGCAGAACCAACCATTCTTCAATTCCATGATGTGGACAAAGTTGCAGCATGTTTCTGTATCTGTCCCAAGCATCACATAGAGACTCTTCCTCTTTCTGTTGAAAATTCAGAATTTGTTTCCTTAACATCATTGTTCTTTTAGGTGGGATGAACTTATTTATGAATGCTTGCTCTAATTGATCCCATGTCCTAATGCTTTGAGGTGACAAGGAGTACAACCAATCTTTTGCTGAATCACCAAGACTGAAAGGAAACATCAAAAGCCAAATAAACTCAGACTGTACCCCTTCATATCTTATAGTGTTGCAATATCTGTGAAACTCCATTAAATGGACATAAGGATTCTCTGCTTCACCCCCTTTGAATTGAATCTCTTGAATTTTTACTATGAGTCCAGGATTTATCTCAAAACTTGAAGCAGATATTTGAGGAAGCACGATTGGATCTAATGATCTTCCTGAGATTGGCAGAGAATAGTTCTTTAATGGAATATTATCCATTCCTCCTACAAAAACCACAAACAATATGAAATGCCTTTATTAAGTAATGGAATAATAAAAGAATTAAATGAATAAATGAATGTGTATAGAAGAAAATAAAAGAAGAACTTAATGTGCTTGATTAGTAAATAATTGCGCACGATCCCCGGCAACGGCGCCAAAAACTTGATAGCTCCCGCAAGTATACGGGTTATCGTCAAGTAATAAAAATATCGAATCCACAGGGACCGTGGAATTACTTACTAAATACTAGCACAAAAAGGATGGAGAGAAAACTGAGCATGAGTTGTGTGGGGGAGAAGGGAGTGTCAAGAGCGCCTAATCCTAAAGCAGAGTAAGAATTCAACTGTGACAATGGATGTGAAACGATCCTAGGACTTCGGACTCCTCAGGTATTGATTGATCGACTTGGATCCTCTACCATTCCTCAATAATTATGTAATTGTAGGGCTGCTAACCAAATATATCCAATTGACCTCGTCAGGCTTCCTCGGATTAAATCATTGGTGTTCTACGTCATCATTGTTAGATTGAAGATGATTCTAGATAGCCCGGTTCAAGGCATTCCCGTGTCACTCAGGCGCCCCGGAATGCTACTAGAATCCTATCCCCCTGTCACAGGATATCTTTTTACGGACCTCTCTCTAACAATAAATGACCGCTAGCTAACCCTCATAGAAACTAAGTATGGTCTGAAGTAACCCCTCGGAAACTCGCCCGGTTCAAGGCATTCTCCCTGTCACGAAGCGCCCCGGTGTACGGCCTAAGGATTCCTCAAAACACAAATAATCTCTACCCTCATGGATTCATACACAAACATTTCATCAAATATAGCACAAGCACAAATCCACAAAGCAATATACAAATCATTCATAAAAACGGTAGATTAACAAATCTCAAAGTACAATCATCCAATACACTTGATTTATCCTACATCCTAGAATCTAGGGAACTACTCCATGTCGTGGAGAACACAATACAAGGAAGAAATAGAAGAAAATACATCCTACTCCGAAAGATACACAAAGAAATGCAGGAAATAGGACTTATCGATGATTTTCTTCCTCCTTGGACTGCAACTCCACGTAGATGAGATGAAGATGGAATGGAGCAGTCTGGATCGGTGGATGGATCATCGAATCTTGCTCCGAAACAGGCGTCGGTGGCTCTAGAACAGCTCCGGTGGCTCTCCAAAGTCTCCCCCCCTTGCTTAGGTCTCTAAAAGGGGTATTTATAGCAGCTACCGTGACGTCAGCACGCCCCCGTCCACACGGCCGTGTCTCCCAGGCACGGCCACGTGTGGACACGCCTCCAGGAAGAGACACGACCGTGCCTCTGAGGCACGGCCCAATGAAGACTTCATTCTGTTGAAAGGCACGGCCGTGCCTTTGAGGCACGGCTTCAGGCTGGATCTTCACTGTTCTGGGACACGGCCGTGCCTGGTAGGCACGGCTAGTAGCTGACATCCTTCTGTTCAGAGACACGGCCGTGCCTTTTAGGCACGACCAGCAGCAGTTCCTTCTTCATTTGGAAAGCACGGCCGTGCCTGGAGGGCACGGCCATACCTTGGCTTGACTTGTTGATGAAGACACGGCCGTGTCTTGGGAACACAGCCTGATAGAGTTGCCCCTCTGTTTTGCAGCACGGCCGTGCCTGAAGGGCACGACTACACCTCGGCCTTCTTCTATGAGGAGCACGGCCGTGTCTAGTGAGGCACGGCCCTAGGCTTGATGGTCCGTGCCTGTGAGGCACGCCCTTGTTGATGTTCTGTTTAAGGGCACGCCCGTGCCCTTCTGCACACGGCTAGACCACGGGTCGTGCCTATGAGGCACGACCCTGTCTTGCCTTGTCTTCAATAGTAACTCCGAATTGCCCGTTTTCACTCCATTTTCCATCCTGAAACATAGTAAAAACAAGAGCAGTATCCCGAACTAGGAAATGTAGGAAATAATGCCTAATGCACTATGTGCATAGGGTTATATTTGTATTTACACTATAATCACACATCTTTATGATTTTATTGTTATATCTTGTGTGCATTGCATCCCTTATTCATGCATTTAGGCATATATCTTACATTTCCTAGTTCGGAGATCTGCTCTTGCTTTTACTTATTTCAGGATGGAAAATGGAGCGAAAACGGGCAAAATCAGAGTTACCATTGAAGATAAGGCAAGACAGGGCCGTGTCTATATGGTTCATGGCCGTGTGCAGAAGGGCACGGGCATGCCCTTAAATAGAACATCAACAAGCCCTGGCCGTGCCTCACAGGCACGGCCGTGACTTATTTCCTCCTCAGCAGCAAGAAGGGGTCGTGTCTAAGAGACACGGCCGTGCTCCAGAACAGAAGAGGCTAAAGGTTTGGCCGTGCCCACCAGGCACGACCGTGCCACAAAACAGAGGGGCGACTTCTCAGGCCGTGTCCCAAGACGCGGCCGTGTCTTCATCAACAAGTCAAGCCAAGGTATGGTCGTGCCCTCCAAGCACGGCCGTGCTTTCCAATTGATGAAGGAACTGCTGCTAGCCGTGCCTAAAAGGCACGATCGTGTCTCTGAACAGAAGGATGTCAGCTACTAGTCGTGCCTATCCAAGTCGATCAATCAATGCCCTGAGGAATCCGAAGTCCTAGGATCGCTTCACATCCATTGTCACAGTCGATTCCTTTCTCCGAGCATTAGCTGTGGAATCCGAACTGGGACACGACCGTGCCTGATAGACACGGCTAGTAGCTGATATCCTTCTGTTCAGAGACACGGCCGTCTGGATGATGATCCACATCTCTACCTGAGTTTTCAGGTGACATTCCATTCTTGTTTTTCAGTATGGAAAGTCGTCACCCGAAAAGAGAGGTGGTCTTGCGGTGCTTGAGCCTTCTTGCTGAGCCATTCGTCTAGCATACAAAAAAGCAAAAGAAAGAAATTCTAAGACTTGGTCTTGGATTAGTAGTGCGGGAGAAGAGAAGAAAAAAATAAATGAAAAAAAATCAAAAAATAGTCTTGAATCAGTGGTTACACTGTTTTCAAGAAACCCCCGCTCTGATACCAATTGTAGGATCGAAAACATGCTAGAGGGGGGGGGTGAATAGCGTGTTTGCACGCTTTTCAATTTATGGAGAATTCGAGTACGTACGGAAGCGAATGGAAAATACAAGAGCAGAAAAGTAAAGCAGTAAAGTAAAGGAGACTTTTTGTTTTTACTTGGTTCACAGCGCAACGCTGCTACTCCAAGGTCCACGGTCCTTGACCGTTAACTTTGGGCAATCCACTAAGCCACTTGCCCCTTTTTCGGCAGCAAGTGTATCGCAAAATCAATACAAACTTGATTACAAAATATGAACAATTTAAGTACAGAATTAATCTTTTGTTACTGAACTTCTCGCGTGCACGGTCTCTCCCCGGAAATTGAACTCGGCGTCTCGATGTAATGCCCGTAATTTTTCCTTAAATAATTCTTGGATAATAAGATTCCAGATCACCAACAACATTTTCTTTCATAAACATTCATACAATTAACACATACGAAAAATCACAAAACTTTACAGCGGAAATAAAACATTTATACCTGATAGTGATTTCATATGCGATTGAAACTTTATAATTAAAAACTTATTAAGCATGTCTAGATATTGAATTCTAACTGTTCTAACTAAAAACATCATGGCATGTCATTTTTAACTAGATATCCATAATTCACATGCAAAGTTAAAACCAACATCCATGACATAAAATCAATCCAAACATCCAAGCATGCAGGTATTAAGTTTAGAAACAAAATTAGTGACAAGATCGTTCTCTGCCAAGTCACTGCCACACACACCATCAGCCCTTCCTGCTGCTTCCAATTTCTTAGTGACCTCTAGTTTGATCTGCAACATAAGAAAGTAAACTGTAAACACGAAGGCTTAGTAAGCTCCTTTCCTACTCACAAAATCCAAATGTCACATAAAGCATAAACGTATATCACATAATAAAGCACATAAACATGGAAACACATTAACATAGCATAAAGCACATAAACATACTTTCACCTTAGCATTTAAATCATGTGCATACAAATGAGAATGTCTTTTGAAAACATATACTATAATAGATAAACATAATCATCATCATCATTGTTGGGGTCCCCAGCTTGTACCCATTCATCATTTGCGCCCATTCCTTCAAGTAAGTATGAGGTAGCTAGTCTCGACCTACTTGGATACTAGGCATACTATCTTTCAACCTAGGGGCGTTCTTTAGGTGCCCATCCCTTGGACCCCTTTCAGGGTCCGGTACAAGCCATGCATAAAAGTAAAATAATGTACATGCTTCCTTTTCCTTTCATTTCCTTTCATAGTGAATGTTCTTTAACATTCCATTATTTTTTAAGTCATGTATAGATATACATTAACATAAATATTGACATGATCTTTGAAGCATGATACAACATAAAACATAATCTCATTACATAAACTTGGCATGAGGTAAAACATATCATCATGGATAAACATCATTTAAACCCTAATTCAACCCAACCCTAACCTTTCCTTAAGGTGGCTGAAACTTATAGGGTTTTAGGTTATGGCTTAAAAATTCTTACAACATGAAATCTATACATGTTTAAGCATAACCAGCATGGATGGACATGATTGAAAACCTTTAACCAACCAAACCCTAATTTCCCCTAGAGTTGGCCGAATCTTCATAGGGTTCTAGGTTATGGCTTGAAAATCCTTACCACATGAAATCTATACATGTTCAAGCCTAACCAACATGGATGAACCTGTTTGAAACCCTAACCCAACGAAAACCCTAGCTTTCTTAGGGTAGCTGAAACCCTATGGAGTTTCCTTTAGGGTCTTGGTCAAAACATGAAGCCCTTAAACATCTTTAAAAGATCATCAAGTATTGAAGTCATAAGTTAAGTTTAAACACAACCTAATCCCATTTTTCTTTACTTGGCCGAAACCCTAACATCATGAAACCCTTGGTTAGATCTAGATCTAACCACATGGAACCCTAAATCATGATAAGAAATCATCAAGTAACCTATGAACCCTTTAGATAGGTTTGAAAACAATTTAATTCCCTTTTATCTAGGTTTGGCCGAACACCTTATAGCATGAAACCCTAGGTTTTTAACCACATGCAACCTTGAATCATCATAAGAAATCATTACATATCATTTGCAAGCATAGCTAGGTTAAAAAAACATCATCTAAGCCCTAAATACAAGCTTGGCCGAAACCCTAAAAACAAGGTTTCTTCATGATCTTTCAACAACAACACATAAGCAAACCTAAATTCCATAAAGATCAAAATCAAAGCTATTATGTTGCAAGTGAGGGGAGACTTACCTTTGTGCTAAAGTTCCCAAACAATTTATACCCTAGAAGAAGAAGAGATGAAGCTTCTTCCCTTGAGATCTCCTTGGTTCCCCTTGGTTTCCCCTAAAATCCTTAGCCTTTCCTAGATCCCTTGTCTTGTAAGCCTTGTTGATGGAGATAGCCTCAAGGAACCTTCGGCCAAAGGAAGAAAAGAGAAAGGAAGATGGGGGTTTCGGTGAGGAAGAGGAAAGAAAAGGGAGAAGGGAGTTTCAAAATGATTTGCTAACTCCTCTATCATTTACTTATAGTAAATGGGGGAGTTTGTGTCTCTTCACTTGTCATGTGTCTCCTCATGTGCTCTTACCCTTAAATATAATTTCCTTTACTATTCTAATAGCACACCCTTGCTAGGGCTCATGGTTACCTCATGCATCTCTAAGGCTTGCCACTTCCTTAGATCCAAGGTTCAATCCTTGGCACTTCCATTCTTTTTCTTTTATTTTTGGCAAAGCCCACATAAGGTAAAAGCACATCATGAGTTATTCATCCCATAGAGCCCATTAGATTTTAGGATAAATCCTACTAGTGATCCATTAAGGATCTACACCATTAAGAGCCCATGTAAGGCCCAATTTAGTATTTTATACTAAATTTTCCATAGCCTAAGCTATCATTTATCAATATTAAGGAATTATTGAAGGAAATTTTGTGGGTGTTACACCTACACTCATACATTTATCCTCTGAATCTTCTGGTAAATCAATCAAAAGTGGTGGTCCCTGGGGCTCAGTGCAATCCCCTACACTCATTTGATCAGGCTCCATATCAGCTTCCTCCAGGTTCTCAGCAATGAAGACTGACACTGGCTCTGAAGGATTTGATTCTCTTTGTGGTTTATGCTCCATGTCTTGATCAGAAATTGAGATGGGTGTCTGAAGTCTCGGTTCTGGAATAGTTTTATCACGTCGAAATACCATAACGCTCTCATCCTCTAATGGATTCAGAAATGATTGAGATGGTGGTGATGGTGGCTGATTGGACCCTTGGGATTGAAGCTTACTAATAATAGTAGTCATGTGACTCATCTGTCTTTCAAAATTTTGAATATCAGTGTCTTCTTATTGTTGTAAGCTTTGTTGCAGTCTCTCCTCAAGTTTTTCTTGTTGTTGAATGAGCCCATTAGAACTCCTATAATTTCCTTGATTTGCATGTAAATTTTGTTGAACTTGAAAATTTGTGGGCTGCTGAATTTGATTACAAATCTGCCCCCCTTGAAAAAATAACGATTGACATTGATTTTGGGATTGAAATGAAGGATTTTGATGCTGAAAATTCCCTTGAAAATTCCATGAATGTTGATGAAAATTATCGCCATAAAAACCTTGATTTAGGGGTTGTTGGAAGCCTTGTTGAAATTTCCCCATCTGAAAATTCTAGTTTTGAAGTTGAAATTGTTGATCCACATGTTGAAAACCTTGATATGGCTCCTACAAATAAAAATTTTGCTGTTCAGATTGTTGATAAAATGGTTGTTGATAAAAAGAATTTCCATACATTTTAGAACCCAACAATGATCCAAGTAACAATAAAGGAAATTATTCATAAGCTCAAATTAAACAATTCCTACTAGTTAATCCTCGACAACGGCGCCAAAATTTGAAAAGTCCTTTACTAGGTGTCACGATAGGGCTTCAAATTTATAAAGTATCGAAAACCCACAATGAAAACAAAATAAACAAAGTATAGGGGCCTCGAGTCGTATTTTTCCAAGGGCTAATAGAAAATTGCTTAAGTTGAGCTTTCGATGTCGTTCTTTTTGGAGTTTTCTTATAAAAATGGGGGTTTTGGTGTTTTGCAATGAAATGTAAATTAAAATCAGTAAATAAATGAAAGATATGCAATTTACTAACCTAATGATGATGCGTTAAACCAAAGTATCAAATAAACCTACGATGCAATTCAAAATTCTATCAAAACCCTAACTGTTTAAATCCTAAACTTAAATGCAATCTAAATGGAGTTCAATGCTATTGATTCGAGTAGGGAAACAAACCAACTAGAATTAATTGAAACTAGTTATCTAATTCTAAAATGCAATGGAAAGGCTTACTCTAAACTATCTAACCTCGGATACATAAGGGAAAACTTGGCACGGAACAGTGTTTTTGGCACGACACAGTGACAAGAAATTCAGAAGCTGAAAAAGGGGTTTTAGCTAAGCTAAGTAAAATCTAAGGTTAATTTAAATCCAAACAACAGCTAAACTTGAACCACATGCCAAAATTCACAAAGTCTCTAAGAATTCGAATTAACAGAAACATTCAGAGCTGGAAATTTCAAAAACAAATACAGAAAATCAGAAATGCAGGTAAACTCATCCTCTTCTCCTCTTTTCCTTCGATTCTCCTCAAATCGGCATCACTCGAGCTGTTGAATCCATAATGTAGGTTCAATAATCCCTATGGAGCTTGAATCTGGTATCTGGTGTGGTTTCTTTGCAACCCAGACGTTGCTCAGCCCGAAGAAACCCTCTTCGTGCAGGAACAGAGCATCGGTGCAGGGCTTTTGAGCTGGCACAAACTGGACTCCAAGCCTCTTCTTGCTCTGATTGGCTTGCTAATGCTATAGGATTGCTCACTGTACCTCAGAGAACCCCTCCAATGGAACGCGGCGTCTGATTGTGCAGCAGATGGCCGGAGCACGAAGAAATCGGGGTTGGCGCCGCCGGAAGAACCCCCGCTGTCGAGCCTCCTCCAGCTGCCGGATTTCACCCAAAGAACTGGATTCAAACTCCTCGTGGATCAAGGATGGCGATGGAATTGATTTGGGAGGATATGGGCACACCGTGAGCTACGCTCCCAAATAGAGGAGCTTCGTCGGGGATGAAGCACAGTAGCGGCGGCCACTGTTCACCGATTACAACTTTGAGTAAATACGCTGATTAATTGATCAATCTGGACCGTCCATTTTTTTATCTGATGATCGGGACTTGATCTAGAGCTTTAGGGCAGCCTAGGGCTTGGAAAAATTTGTGGGATCTAGATCGGGCTTGATCTAGGTCATGTCCTCCATGTTGGCTTGATCAATTTGGACAAATTAGCTCGATTTAACCACGATTGAGCTCGAATTTGATCCAATTTGAACCCTACAATCAATTAAACTCAATTAATACAAAATTTGTCATTAAATCACAGAAATTATAATCAAACCTTCAATTATACCACATGACACAAATATAATCAAATCGATTTATTTAATAATTTATTTTCATGTAAAAATCTAAAATTGAATCGATTAAAAATGCATAAAACCCTAACTCATCAACTGCCCATAGCCCAGTCGACTGGCTTATAGGCTTTAGTTTTCACTCGACTGATTTTTTTCTGTGGGGTTCGAAATCAAGCATCAGTCGACTGATATCTATACCAGTCGACTGATCTCAGGATTTCAGAACCTCTACAGCTTCATTCATGGATTTAAACCCCATTTAAACACCTAAACTAATAGTTCTAAAATAATGTAAAACATTTCTAACTATATTGGCAAGCATAGGTTTATAAATGAACTTCTTAAACTCCTTAAAACTAATCTAAACACAATATATCAAATCATATATTTCATGTACCAAGAGTATCAAAAAGTATCAATCTCAAAGACTACTTATGCATCAGTTCGTTTCATTGCTTTAGAACCACATGCATATTCAATGAAAAGACATGGAATCATGATATCTAACAAACACTAATCAATTTAATTATTAGCAACGAAAATACTAGATTGAAATCTACCGAATGAAAACAAATAATTCACAAGATCTTCTTAACAATGCATAGAAGTAAAATCCCTAAGTTCTCTTAGTAAATTAATATCTTAATTTGCTCTTAACAAATTCCCAAGGCTTTCCATAGTCCAGGCATCACACACACCATCACGCATCCCCTTGTCGTCTTCCTTCACATTTGCTTTTCTTTTCCTTTGTCTGCAGTAAGAGGAAATGCAACTATAAGCGGATAGCTTAGTAAGTACTATCTAGCTCACAAAAACTGAGACGTGCATATATATACGAAAGCTCTAAAAACTACATGCTCATGATGAGAAACTTTTTCATGCTTTGAAACTCTTAAACTTATAACATGTGATCTTTCATGCTTATGCTACCATATCATGCAAGTAGTAGGAAATCTCATTACATAACAATAAATTACAAATGATACTCTTTCTTAACTAAACTTGATGAAACTTGAAACATTTGAAACATTTGCAAAAACTTTCTTTTGAATACTTATACTTTATCTTCAAAATAATAATCAACTTTCTCTTGGGGCCCAGGCGTAGTACCAAAGCGCACTTTCTAATAGGGACTGGGGTAGCGAGCCACCAATCCTAAGAGGGTAAAGACCTCGGTCTTACCAGGGCCAAGACCTCGGAAATGGTCACCTGGATTTATTTTACGACAACCTCGGAAGTCGGGTACTAGCCTTTTCAAAGTAAAATACTTATTATCTTTTAGTACTCATATAGTACAATGCCTTGGCATTTCTTCAAACACTTGGTGTGCTTTTTGATCCTCAAATTCTCAAATTTGGGATCCTATCAAGACCTTGATCTTTCTTGGCTTATAACTTAATACTAATATAACATGCATAGAGGTATTTTCTAAACATCTAAAGCATGCAAACTCATATGAAAAACTAGATTTTCACATATAATCAAAGAAAACTATTTTCTAAATCGTGAAACACGACGATAACAACTCTTACTGCAGGTGAGCAGTACTTACCTTGATTCTTGTACTTACTAATAAGGATTTCTCTCTAGGCTTCTAGAAAATCTTGTGATCTCCACGAACCGTTCGCGCCTACTCGTTCTCCTCGTCAACGGGAACGCGAATATGTGAGAAGTCCTCCGAAAATCTTCTCCTTGGTCGGCCACACAAGAACCTAGTTTCTTTTTTTGGTTTCGCCCAAGAGGAGAGGCGGCGTGAGGTGTGGGAGGGATTTAGGTCGAGAGAAAATAATTCCTCTCTTTAACTTATCCCTTTTATACTAAGGGGTATTTTCGTCTCCTACCACATATAACTACAATGCGCCCTCTTTTCTTTTAAGCACACCCCTGCTGGGGCACATGGCCATCACAACTCACTTAAGACTTATAATTGTTTAGAGGTTCCGGGTTCGAACCTCGACCATGCATCTTTTTACCCCTTTTTCCTATTTCTTTTAGAAAAATTGCTAAAATTTCCTTAAAAATTTCATAAAATTTCTAAAATTATTCTATGCCCCTTATAAATATTTAAAGCCTATATTTAAACATTTATGAAGTTTAGAAATGAATTTACGAGGCGCTACAATCCCTCATACCTTATAAAAAGTTCATCCTCGAACTTAGAATAACTCTGGGTATTTCTGTCTCATGCTATCTTCACGCTCCCAAGTAGCTTCCTCATACTTCTGATTCTGCCAGATGACCTTTACTAGTGGCACTTCTTTATTTCTGAGTCTTTTAACTTCTCTGTCCACTATCTGTATAGGTCTGCTCTCATAGCTCAGATCTTCTTGGATCTGTACTGACTGTGGCTGAATCACTTGGCTAGGATCGTGAATGCATTTCTTCAGCATAGAAACATGAAATACATTATGTATTGCTGACATATCCTGAGGTAAGTCCAACTCATACGCTACCTTGCCAACCCTCTTTGTAATGACATAGGGTCCTATGTAGCGGGGACTTAATTTGCCCTTTTTGCCAAATCTCATTACCCCTTTCATGGGGGCTACTTTAATGAAAACTGAATCCCCAACTTGGAATTCAAGTGGCCTTCGGCGAGTGTCAGCATAACTCTTTTGTCTACTCTGGGCAGTCTCAATTCTTTGCCTGATTTTCTGGATCACCTGAGTAGTCTCATCTATGAACTCAGTCTGCATGCCTAGTTCTGATTCCATCTCTTTTCTTTCTCCAGCTTCCAGCCAGCATATGGGTGATCTACACTTTCTGCCATATAGTGCCTCGTAAGGTGCCATCTTGATAGTGGCCTGATAGCTATTGTTGTAGGTAAATCAAGCAGGAAAATCAAAGGATAATTATAAGGCACGGAAAGATCTTGTAGATTTTAGTATTCGAAGTGTGCTTCATCCTCAACCACATCCTAACAGTACTAGGGTGATTTTACCTAGGGCATGTTATCAGATGACTACAAAGGAAAAGGAAGCTTTCTTGAGTGTTCTAAAGAATGTAAAAGCTCCAGATGAATGCTCGTCAAACATTCCACGTTGTGTGCAAGTAAAGCAGCACAAGATATTTGGGTTAAAAAGTTATGACTGCCATGTGTTGATGCAAGAACTTCTTCCAATTGCATTAAGGGGTTCCTTACCAGATAAAGTCACATCAGTTTTAATTAATCTTTGCAATTTCTTTAGACAAATATGTTCAAAGGTGCTGAATGTGGATTCTCTTACGCTATTGGAGTATCAAGTTGTTGAGACACTTTGCCAGCTAGAAACAATTTTCCCTCCATCTTTTTTTACCATAATGGT
>NC_133861.1:23895510-23899356 GCF_044706935.1 Curcuma longa | reverse complement strand
CAGAGCTCGCAAGAGAGTGATTTTCCATCATTACCAGTTGAGATTGTAAATCTCGTCTAGATGATTACTTCATCTCACTTGTGTTTTCAGGTGACATTCCATTCTGGTTTTCCAGTATGGAAAATCGTCACCCGAAAATAGGGGAGGTCTTGTGGTGCTTGAGCCTTTTCGTTGAGCCATTCGATTTTGCACACAAGAAAACAAAGAGACAAATTCCAAGACTTGGTCTTGGATTAGGAGTGCGGGAGAAGAGAAAAAAATGAAAAAAAATGAAAAACGGTCTTGAATCAGTGGTTGCACTGATTTCAAGAAACCCCTGCTCTGATACCAATTGTAGGATCGAAAACATGCTAGAGGGGGGTGAATAGCGTGTTTGCACGCTTTTCGATTTTCTCGTAAAACTTCGAGTGCGAGTACGGAAGCGATTAGCGAAGTATAGCGAAAATAGAAATTAATGCAAGTAAGAAAAGTGACTCGTTTATTTTTTCTTGGTTCAAAGCGCAACGCTGCTACTCCAAGGCCAACGGTCCTTAACCGTTTACGTTGGGCAATCCACTAAGACACTTGCCCCTTTCCGGCAGCAAGTGTATCAAAAAATTTGATACAAAGCAATTACAGAATTTATAATGAAATTAATTACAGTACTAGCTTGTTACCAAACTTTTGCACAGAAAATCGCTTCCCGGAAGTCAAAATCGCCGTCTCGGTGTGAAGGAAAGATTGACTTGGAGCAGGCACAGCACCGACGTCGAAGTTAGAGCGCTTGGGAGACACGAGAATGAGAGTTGGAAGCGTTGGAAGTGAGTGAATCTCGGCTACTGGTCGCGGGCTCCTTATATAGCCTACTTGAGTCAACTCAGATGGCGATCTGGGTCGACTCCAGCGTGCGTGGCAGATAAAACTTAATCGCCTTCGTCGCTTATCCCTCGTGAGTCGACTCTGATCACGTTTTGGGTCGACTCCAGTCTCGGTGGCGGCAGCGGCGATAACTTTTGACCTTGAGTCGACTCAAAACCTCACCTGAGTCGACTCCAGGCCGATCTGGCAGAAATTCGATGCGCTGACTTCCGGATTCCAGCTGACTCAGCTGGAGTCGACTCCAGAACCCATCTAAGTCGACTCCAGACCCGAAAAATCAGATTTTTTCATCCGGAGTTAGCATTCGTCAGACTTTTCCTTCCTGCACAAAATGTTAGCTCAACAATAACATGTAAAGGATCGAGTCGGTTCACCGAACCAACTCCGAGTCTTAACTTCGGATCTCCGGTGAGATCCTGGGTTAGATCGATGCCTACAGTTCCTCTTAGGAACGCGTCCTCACCCACTCCGCTCAGGAGAATTTACCTGATGCCAACCGAGTCCTCCTGACTCATTGGACTTGTGCTCGGCTCTATCGTTGTCCCCCAGGACTTGTGCTGCAACTGATCCTCCTGATCAGCCTAGTCTCCCGCTGTAACTTGGTCCTCCTGACCAAGTCCAGACTTCTGTTGCAACTTGGTCCTCCTGACCAAGCCCAGACTTCTGCTGCAATTTGGTCCTCCTGACCAAGCCCAGACTTCTGCCTGGTACACTTTGACTCTGCCAAGACTTCATGCCTAGCGGCACTAGGACTTAACCTGTTTCCTGTAAGCTTAATTCAACCTGGTTAGCCAAACCACATACTTAACTTGATCCTAGTTCCATAATCAAAACTCTGGTTTGATCTGTTAGTGCTTCCTGCACTAACACTGTCGTGTCCCAAGCCCAATTGGGTGGTAGCCGATTGCAGTGTTCCAACTCCTAGTCCAGACACTGACTCACGTCTCGAGCCCGAGTGGGGTTCCTGAGTGCTTACATGGTGGAACACTGACTCTGAGTCTAGAGCCTGAGTTGGTTCCCAAGTTCTAACTCAGTCGAACACTGACTCAAGTCCCAAGTTCGAGTGGGGTTCTTGATTGCCTACTTGGTCGAACACCGACTCTAAGTCCCGAGCCCAAGGTGGTTCTTGAGTTTCAACTCTACCAAACACTAAATCGAGTCTCGAGCTTGAGTGGGTTCCTAAGTTCCAACTTGGGGAACATCGTGCCTGAGCTACCCAAGCCCAAGTGGGTTGCTGAGCATGAAGGGGTCAGTACTCAACATTCTTCTTGGCCGGCTGAGCACTCCGAACACATTTTCAAGCACCCAAACCTCTTGACCACAAATTCAATGTTTAGTGTTTGCTAGTCGATTGCTACTACCTAGCAATCGATTACTAGTCCTATTTCAATCTTTTTTAGGTTGAATTTCCATTTTGTTTGGTATCTAGTTGAACTCAACCTACCAAGATTTCCTTTGCCTAGCATTCGATCCATCTGTTGGTGCAATCTTGCACCAAGCATATTGGGTTTCAATGTTTGGCTAAAACATGTTTGAAGTTAGGCAATCTTGGTGATCTAACATGTGTGATTCAAGTTTACAGGAAAGTCCAGATTGATGACTTGGCAAGGAGAAGTCCAAGCGTGGTTTTGGCAAGGAGAAGTCCAAGCGTGGGTCTTGGCAAGAAGAAGTCCAAGCGTGGTGCATTGAGTTTCAATGTTTGGCTAAATCATGTTTAAAGTTAGGCAATTCTTGTTGATCTAACATGTGTGATGCAAGCTGGTCTTGGCAAAGGACAAGGAAAAGTCCAAGTAAGCAAAAGTCCAAGTGGGAAGTCTTGGCAAGGAAAAGTCCAAGTGGGCAGTCTTGGCAAGGAAAAGTCCAAGTGGGCAGTCTTGGCAAGGACTTAGTCCTTGGCAAGGGAAGCATCTCAAGCTAGTGCAAGGATGGACATGACGAAGGCTCAGGAGCATCCAGGCTAGAGAGGCATGAGGCTGTGGGAGATGCTTGAAGGTCGAGGTCAAGGCTAAGAGAAGCTGAAATGGGATTTTTCAGCTTGAGCAGTCGACTGGCCCTGCCAGCAGTCGACTGATGATAAATCAGACGCACACAGAGAAATTAGTCGAGCCAGAAGAAGACAGGCAGTCGACTGGGCAGTCGACTGGTGGATGAGTGAGTCGACTGATGCCAGTCGACTGGTCTTGGATGAGTCGACTGTGATTCAAACGTTGGGCTAAACAAGCATTTAATGGCATTTAATGCAAGATTTTGTTGCCGATTGAAGGCCATCAGTCGACTGGCCCTGCCAGCAGTCGACTGATGTTGCAGAAGAGATAAAAGAAGCCTTCACGAAAATGCTTCAACAAGATTTATTCTTTTCATTCTTTTGTGCTTCTTCTGAGAACTTGTTTGTTCTCATTGCTGTGATCTCTTCCCTTCCTCCTAAGCAAACGTTTCTAATCATTCTTGAGGAGATCGAAAAAGCTTGTAAATGTTTCTCCGCCTTCAAGATCTCTTCGAGAAGGAGGGTTTCATAGTGGAATCGGTGTGTGCGCTGTGTGGATCCTTGGATTAGTCACCTCTGCGGAGGTGGATACCAAGTAAATAACCGGGTTAGCGTTTGATCTCGTTGTTTCTTTATTATTACTTTGCTTCCGCTAACAATCTCGCAAAGAAACTTCAAAAATCGCTATTCACCCCCCCCTCTAGCGAACGCATCCGATCCTAACAAGTGGTATCAGAGCCGGTTAGTTTCGGAAGATCCAACTATCAACCGGAGCAAATCTATGGCGTTCCAAGAGGGATACAGCATCGCACGACCACCAAACTTCGATGGCAATGATTTTGCCTACTGGAAAGGTAGAATGGAATATTATTTAATGAATGATATTGATAACTGGTTTAGTGTTGTAGATGGTTTCGAAAAACCTAAGGATGCAACTGGAAAACTTCTCCCTACGAAGGATTGGTCAAAGGACATATGCAAGAAGGCACAAGCAAATGCAAAAG
>NC_133861.1:23863277-23895410 GCF_044706935.1 Curcuma longa | reverse complement strand
AAAATATGGAAAAAATAATTATTTCTTCACACTTAGTCAGCTTATCAAATTGTTTCTTGTGTAGTCCCTTCGTTAGTACATCAGCTAATTGTTCATCTGTTGGAAGATATGTCATGCATATTATTCCAGTGTTGATTTTCTCCTTGATGAAATGTTTATCCACCTCTATATGCTTTGTACGATCATGAAGAACCGGATTATGAGCTATGGAAATGGCAGCTTTGTTGTCGCAATAAACTTTCATAGGAGTTAAGTAAGAAAGCTTCAATTCCTCAAGAATTCTTTTTATCCACATCACCTCACAGATTCCATGGGCAACAGCTCTGAATTCTGCTTCTGCACTACTTCTGGCTACCACATTTTGTTTTTTACTTCGCCATGTAACTAGGTTCCCACCAACAAAGGAACAGTAGCCTGATGTTGATCTTCTATCTGTAACACTCCCTGCCCAGTCTGCATCTGTGTAGACTTCGATTTGAAGATGTCCATGTTTCTTGAATAATAAACCTCTACCTGGAGTTCCTTTTAGATATCTCAATATCCTATATACTGCCTCGAAATGTTTTTCTCCAGGTGAGTGCATGAACTGACTTACCATGCTAACTGCGAAAGCAATATCAGGCCGTGTATGAGACAAGTAGATCAATTTTCCTACAAGTCTCTGATATAGTTCCCTGTCCTTCACTTCTTCAGCCTTAGCAGCTTGTAACTTCAGATTAGCCTCAATTGGAGTCTCAACCATTTTACACCCAAGCAAACCTGTTTCTCCAAGGAGATCAAGAATATATTTTCTTTGATTAACAAATATACCTTCTTTGGATCTTGCAAATTCCATTCCGAGGAAATACTTGAGGACTCCCAGGTCCTTGATTTGAAACTCCTTTGCGAGATTCTTCTTTAGAACTGCTAATTCTGTTTCATCATCACCAGTTAAGATAATATCATCAACATAAACAATCAAGATGGCTACTTTACCCTTTTCTGAGTGTTTATAAAATATTGTATGATCTGCTTGACTCTGCAAGAAGCCATAACTGATAACAGTCTTTCCAAAGCGTTCAAACCACGCTCTTGGTGACTGTTTGAGTCCATATAATGCCTTGTTTAATTTGCACACCTTTTTACTGTCAAGTCCTTTTTCAAATCCTGGCGGTAGGCTCATAAACACCTCTTCTTCGAGATCACCATTGAGAAATGCATTTCTAACATCAAGTTGATGTAGAAGCCAATCTGAATTTACTGCAAGGGATAACAGGATTCTGATAGAGTTTATCTTAGCAACTGGAGCAAACGTCTCTTGATAGTCAATCCCATACGTCTGAGTGAAGCCTTTAGCCACTAGTCTCGCCTTGTATCTTTCAATGCTTCCATCAGCTTTACATTTTATTGTAAACACCCATTTACACCCAACTGGTTTCTTGCCCTTGGGTAGATCAACTATCTCCCAAGTACCACTTCTCCGTAAGGCATTCATCTCTTCCATAACTGCTAATTTCCAACTTGGATCATCCAAAGCCTCCTGTATATTCCTTGGAACAAACAAGTGTGAAATCCTAGAGATGAAAGCTTTATGATTTTTTGACAGTCTTTGATAGGAAAGATAATTTGCAATAGGATGATTGGTGCAGTTTCGGGCACCTTTCCTAATTGCTATAGGAACATCAAGATCAGAAATAGTAGGTGAAGAATCAGACACAATGGGAGAAATTGAAGTTGGATTAGGGATAGAGTTACCTGGAATTTCGGTGCCAGAGCTTGGGTTTTCAGACTGATGTTGTGCAGGATTGACATTCGAGTCTTTATCCCTTAGATGAAATCTCTTCCTAGTATAAACCTGAAGCTCAGAACTCAGATCGCGGTGATCAGTGTGTAGTATTTCTCCCCCTGATCGAGAGTCTCCAATACTAGGCACTAGAGGTAAGTGACTATTTTCTGGAAAACTAATATTAGGAAGTGGGATAGAAATTTCCCAAAAATTATCTTTTCTTTCACTTGTCTCCCCCTGAAGAGAATTTTTGGTAAAATAGGGGTGTGTTTCCAAAAAAGACACATCCATGCTCATAAAGAATTTTTTTGTTTGAGGATCGAAACACTTGTACCCCTTTTTATTTGACGAATATCCCAAAAATACACATTTTATAGCACGTGGTTCAAGTTTTGAACGAAATTGACACGGAACATGAACATAGACAGTGCACCCAAAAACTTTGACAGGTAAATCAGAAAACAGTCTTATTTTAGGAAAACATTTTTTAAGACAATCAAGAGGTGTTTTGTATTCCAACACCTTAGTAGGCATCCTATTTATCAAATAAGAGGCTGTCAAAATTGCTTCACCCCACAAATATTTAGGAACATGCATATAAAACATTATGGCACGTGCTACTTCAAGTAAATGTTTATTTTTTCGTTCTGCAATGCCATTTTGTTGAGGGGTATCCCGACAAGTAGATTGATGAAAAATGCCTTTTTCTTTCAAAAAATCACCCAAGTGCTCATTAAAATATTCTGTTCCATTGTCAGAATGTAAAATACAAATTTTGGTTTGAAATTGATTTTCAATTAGAGTGTAAAAATTTTTAAACAAATTTCTCACGTCAGATTTTTTATCCATCAGATAAATCCAACATAAACGTGTATGGTCGTCAATAAATGTTACAAACCATTTTTTTCCAGAAAGAGTAGTAATTTTAGATGGACCCCAAACATCACTATGAATTAAATAAAAAGGTTTGGAGGGCTGATAACTCTTTGGTAAATATGTTGCACGATGAAATTTTGCAAAAAAACAAGTTTCACAATATAAAGAAGAGCAATCAATACCTTTAAATAACTCTGGAAATAATTTTTTTAGATAGAGAAAACTAGGATGTCCAAGCCTATAGTGCCATAGCATTATTTTCTCTCGAACTGAGTTTGAACTGATACTATTAAAAACCTGAGCCTTTTTAGTACTAGCAGGTATTTCATCCAAGTAGTAAAGACCTTCAATCATCCTAGCACGCCCAATCATCATCCCCGAGTTCTGGTCCTGAAATTCACAGTGTGATTCAAGAAAAATAATACGACAATTAGAATCTTTAGATAATTTACTCACAGATAAAAGATTGCAGGCTAATTTAGGAACATGAAGAACAGAATTGAGATTAATTTTCTCGGTCAGTTTAATGTGTCCTTTTCCTACAATAGGCGAAAAACTACCGTCGGCAATTCTAATTTTCTCACTTCCAGAACAAGGAGAATAAGTATTGAATAAGTGAGAGCAACTAGACATGTGATCTGAGCTCCAGAATCTATGATCCATGGAGAAGAGTTTAAGCAAGAGAGAGCTTTAGGATTGCTACCTGTTTGTGCCAAGGAAACACTAGGAATACCAGATGAGAAGTTGGATTTTATCAGCTTTAAGAGTTGATCAAGTTGCTCTTTGTTGAAGGAGCCTGAGTTGGCTTCATTAGCCATAGGAAGTCCGCGATTCTTTTCTCCTGGCTTGCTGTTTTTCCAGTTGGCAGGTTTGCCATGAATTTTCCAACATGTCTCACGTGTATGGCGAGGCTTGTTGCAGAAATCGCACCAAACCCGTGGCTTATCATCGGATCTGCGCTGGTAATTTGCAGCCTTGGAGGTAGCATCAGTAAATAAGGCCGAAGTTTCAATTGACTCACCGATACTCTTTTTTCCCAGCATAACACTCCTTCGGCTTTCTTCTCTTCTGACTTCGGCAAACACTTCACCAATGGATGGGAGAGGGGGTCTCCCAATGATCCTTCCTCGTACTTCATCAAACTCGATGTTGAGACCGGCAAGAAATTTGTAAATACGGTCGTCTTCCATGGTTTTCTTGTGGTGGTTGCAATCATCAACAGATTTCCATTCGTATGTGCTAAAGAGATCAAGATCTTGCCACAATCTTTTCAACGAATTGAAGTATTTTGTGACTGAATCCTCTCCTTGACGAATTTCTCCCAACTTTAAAGTCAATTCAAAGACTTGAGATTGGTTACCCAGGTCAGAATACATCTGACTAACATTATCCCACAGCTCTTTTGCAGTAGGATAGCACATGTAATTGGTACTTATATCCTCCTCCATGGAGTTGACTAGCCATGTCATAACCATGGAGTTTTCAGCATCCCATACGGCATGCAGCGGATCATTAACTGCAGGAGCCTTCTTGTCACCAGTGATATAGCCGATTTTTCCTTGCCCACGGATATACATTCGGACGGATTGCGACCACCGGAGAAAATTATCCCCATTCAAGCGAATAGTGGTGATTTGGACTGAATGAGGGTTGGAAAGGTGTCGTAGGGTTTCAGAAGGTGTTACCGTGGTAGTGGCAGGGATTGTAGTGGCTTTGGACGTGACTTCTGACATGGCTACTCTGCTCTGATACCAACTTGGAAAATATGGAAAAAATAATTATTTCTTCACACTAAAGAATAGGTACATGGTTCTTGTTTTATAGAGAGATACAATAGAGAAAAAGGAAAACTAATGAAGACGGAAACTAATTAAAGCTAATTAAAGATTTCTATTTACAGAATGATTCTGTAATTATGACTCAATCAAGGAATTAATGGTAAATGATTCTGTAATCAATCAATGATTCTGTAATCAATTAATGATTAGTTTCCAACAAATGGTCATTATCTTAAACGTTTGACTGGATGACTTGAAAAATTATGTGTTTGGACTTATCTGGTGCATATTGACTTCTAGTGCTCTTATGCTCTACATTGTTCCTGATACTCTACATTTTGTTACTGGGAAGATGATTGATTCAGGATTCAGGGAATTTCTTCAGCACCGTAAGATCCGTTTAAGAACAAAATGCCTCTATGCTATAGTAGACGACTTCATCACTAAACAACTTCCTCATAATGTAACTTGGATATTGAGTCTGCTGTATGCTTTGGAGCATAAAGCTGATCAAGCACTGGCTTCTACTCAAGGTTCAAAAGCATGAGGTCATTTCCTTCAGTTAATTGAGTGACTAAAATTTTCCTTTGAATAAGTATAGTTTTTTTCACAGGTGAGCTTGGACATGCAATGCGATTTTTAGCTTCTGTTGTCTCACAAAGCTTTTTAGCATTTGGAGACATTATTGAGTTGCATAAGAAGTTTCTTGAACTCTCTGGTGGAATAAACAGGATTTTTGAGTTAGACAAACTTCTTGAAGCTGCCCAAAGTGGTAAGTGCTGAGCAGTATTATAGCTATAAATTTTCTCCTCGACTCAGTTAATTAATATTGGTTTCTGATTACAATCCTTTGATTTATCTGTCTCTTTGTCCTAATTAGAAGTTATTTTTTAGTTCCTGTTGATTTATGCCATATCTCCAGCATATGGCAATCATGGCTGTGGTGTAACTTTTCCTCTGATGCCAAAACATAGGTTGGTAAGGTCATACTGGTGTCAACCTGTATTAGGTGTTGAATGATTCATGTCATCGCAACACCAATGCAGTACCATTCAGACTTGTTAAAATTGTGATATGAGGCATTGGTTTGATGGGGTATGTCTTGTTAGTCACTGTCTTGATGATGTTTTTTCGTTACAACCTGAAGGGGTGAATTCCTATATGGATAGATTCCTTGCTCATGACAATATTCATGATGGCATCATAACCACAAAATAGTAACACCACCAAAAGAATATTCAAATATAAAATAAAAATAAATGTTGCAATGTTAATTAATAAATTGAAAATATGTTTATACATCTATCTAGACTCGTGTTGGCAACAAATGAAGTCATACTGACAAAAAGGAATATGTACTAAAAAAATCTACATAAAAAAATAATATAGGCATTGCACAGCATGAAAATGAAATGACACTAAATCTGTCTCCAAAATAGTCACTGGGATATGACCTAATCTGGAGCAGAAAATTGAACCTCAAGTGGTTGCCTCAAGTCTGTAAAGTTGGAACTAAAAGGAAGTGGGGCTTGAGCACACAAGTGCAAAGTGGAATAAGAGAGGAAGTGTAGGATATAATATCGCATAAACAAAAAAATTTATGTCTTAAATATGGTTTGTAATTTCGTATCATTCCAGATGAAATGGTCGAAGCGTATCATTCCGATAAATCACCGAAACTCAATATTACTCGACACCAATGTTCAAAATCTCGTTGTAGTTTTGGTCTTTGATCGAAAAGATATTGTTCCAGTATCATACCAATGTTCTAATACATAATGTTGATGACAGATTAGAGGTTGAAAGAGGAAGAAGATGAAGCAAAGAAAGGAAACATTATCTTTGTTGAGTGATATCGAATTTCGATAATTTATCAAAATGATATGTTTCAACCATTTCGTTTAGCATGATACAAGATGCTTGACATAGAGAATGTCTGCTTCCTATGCTTTATCTTCTTTATTTTTCAACTCTAATCCATTACCGACATCATGTATCGAAACATCCGCGTGATACTAAATCAATATCGTTCCAGTCAAAAATCGAAATTTCAACATGTTTCGAGATTTTGAACCTCAATCTTAAATGAATTTCATTTTTTTTAGCTTCAAATAATCATTAATATTTTATTTCTTGTTATTTTCTCTTTAATTTCACCTTGTTCTCATGTTTTCTCTTTTTTTTTCTCTTACTGATTATTCCTCTTTATTTTATCTAAAAATGAATATATATCATATAGAAGATCGAATGATCCACAATTCACTCAATAAGGAATGAACAAAGCCCATATAGAATATTTCATATGGAAGGGTAAATGACCACATAGTAAAAAATAATCCTAATCCACCCTGTAAGGAATGGTTAATGGCCACATAAAATGCAAATGGATCCAAGGTTCCTCTGGGATAGAGCTGAGGCTCACAACATGTATATCACCAATTGTTCTCTTAATTCGATATAAGTTATGCTAATGTCACCAAGTTTCACATTCTCGTGTTGTCTTTATCTAAGTATCATGTTATCTCTTGTCTTGTTTTAGTTACACTAATTATATGATTTATTGTTATTTAGTATTCCACATGGAAAGGTTTAAAATTATTAGCGGTAGATATAAATATAGGGATCAATACAACTAAAAAATAAGTAGCAACAGACAGGGCAAGAGTAGCTTTTGAAAACAATGTCTTCTGCGTGTATCGCCCAGGTGTATAATATACCCACATAAGGCAAAATAAAGGCAAAGAAATTAATGTTTAATTCTCTTGTTTAACCCCACTACATTTTATCTATTTCCCATTTCATAATTGAGCAACATGGTTGATAATCCCTTTTGAAAACATCATTATAGCTATCTCATATCATCCATATTATATAATTAATGATGCACAAGATATATTCAAGGAAACAAGTAGGAAACACTCATCTGAACAAAGACACAGATTTGTACTTGCTCTCCCCAAGAAATTCTAAACTGCTTTAACGGGTGGATCTACATGGATACACCAAAAGAAACACATATTACTTTCTAACCATAATATAAAAGGTTAAAGCAACATAATAAGCTATGAACACAATGCCGCTCTTATATACATTTTGAATAAGAGAAACATACATAAAGAGGGAGTGTTGACACTATACAAAGCGTTGGCAACTATACTACACTAGATGGCATAAGAAAAAGAATCATCCCAATAAACAACATACAAAGTTAGGAGAGGCCTCTTTGTCTGCTTCCCTAAATGAAAATCATAACACCAATACCAACTATTACTTTAATTAAATGGAACAAAATATCACCCTAAAGGCATAAGCAAATAATATCAAGCATGGGACAGATTTGTACCTTGTTGATTATCTTTAATATGTTCACGCACCAAAGGGACAGCTGTGTTTCCATCAACACTAAGCTCTCAGTACAGTAAAAAAATAAAACAAGGGAAAAGACGTGGTCTTACTTAGCACTGGAGCAAAGGTCCCACTGGTGAAGTGTATGATAACTAAAATGGAAAAATGATACTAAACAATAAATCATATAATTAGTGTAACTAAAACAAGACAAGAGCATAACATGATACTTAGATAAAGATAGCAAGATGGGAGGGAGGCTACATTGGTAAAGATCATAACATGTCTCTTGTCTTATTTTAGTCACACTAATTATAACATGCCTTTTGTTATAATTAGTGTAACTAGAATTGGTGAAGAGCATAACATGATACTTAGATAAAGAGCATAACATGTCTCTTATCTTGTTTTAGTTACACTAATTATATGATAGCAAGATGGAAGGGAGGCTGCATTGTTAATCACCGAGGAAAAGCAAAATCAATGGCTACTAACCAAGGTTACTATGGTTCATCATGGTTCTACCAAAATCAACCAGGAAAATTTTGATCTTCAAGGGACTTACCAGTGTGAAAGACTGACAAGAGGCTCTCTGGTATTAGCCCCTCAACAAGAGCTATGACTGATGCACAAGAAGGATCGAGGCTCCCTCTATAGCATCCACTGATCTAAGAAGTCAAGGAAAGGAAAATGAATAGCATTGATAGGAAGCTTTGATAAGTGATTGAAAAAGAGAACAGTTGCTCCGACAAGGAGAGCTTAAAGAAAGAAACACATTGAAAGCACCTCAAAGGGGAGAAGGGGTTCGACAGCAGCTGCTAGGCCTTACATCAGTGGCATCACAAAGTGTGGGACATAAATAAGGTTAGCAGAGGCATGGTCTCAGGTTGAGCTAACACATGGGGAGAGGGAGTTCTGCTAACGGTTTCGTGAAGGAGTCAGAGTTGCAAGGTTGCTCAGTCGCAGATCTGGGTTGTTGCAAGAAGGATCGCGAAGAGGGGTTTAGGATCACAACATTGGGTGTTGCAATTTCATGAGAGGGGAGGGGAGTGGGTCACATGTGAAGTTTTCTGCAGCAACACATAAGTATTGAATACTTATGTAAAGCAATTAAACTAATGTCTAAGTGGTATTGCCTTGCATACAACTCAATGGAGGATAAAGATTCATGTAGCTAATCCTGAATAATTGGGTTAAATGGCATGATGACGACGACAACTAATGTCTATGAGGATAAACATGTATTCTTACAAACATGAGTTACACCAATGTGTCAGTGTTCTTCGATTAAGCTTTCCATTGCAGATTTTATCATTTTTCTCATTTAGGTTCCATTTACATTTTCGTAGGAACATTAGATGCTGGCTTTTTATGACCAAAAGCCACAGCATTAAGTATGCTATTTTTTCCATCTTTTTTGAGAATTTTGCTCACTTACCTTTTTTCTTTCATGACTGTGTCAAGAAACTGGTTCCTTTGAATTTTGACTACTTTATGCTACTTCGTGTAGATGTTTTATTATCAGATGCTTGTGTATGCTCTGAAGCAAATGGCATGGCTTCTCAAGATATTGTAACATTCTGCAAGGTGGACATTGTTACTCCATCTCAGAAGCTGTTGGCTAAGCAGGTGACTTGTGATGTTGTCCCTGGAAAAAGTCTACTTGTTACTGGTCAGTGCAAAGGTTCAGATATTTTACCGTAGTGCAAAAGCATTACTTCCCTCATAAATTAAAAAAAAAACCATTCCTTTATTTTAACAAAAATTTAATAGGATTTCTGACCTTCTTCAGGTCCAAATGGAAGTGGGAAAACATCCATTTTTAGAATTCTTCGAGGTTTATGGCCAATTAGATCTGGTAGACTTATGAAGCCCTGCCATAGTGTGTTTTATGTTCCACAGAGACCATACACATGTCCAGGGACTTTGAGGGATCAAATCATTTATCCTTTTTCACGTGAAGAAGCAACACTGAGAATGACTACTATGGTGAGAACTGGTGAAGAAGCAACACTGAGAATGACAACTATGGTGAGAACTGGTAATTCACTGATTCAAACCACCAATATATGTACTTATTTATCCTAACTTGTTCCTCAGCATAAATCTGAAGGGCATTTTGCATACTTTTATAAACCATGTTGTAGAGAAGAAACTAGCTAGTGGTTTATACGTAGCTTCTTCTCCAGATAAAATACATAGCTGGGTTGCTGTACTGCATGTGAAGAATGTCTGGCATTCTTACAAGATGCAGTGAGATGGCCTATATGCATCCAAATAATTCTGAATTTACTAAGTAGTATGATGTTTTGTAAATTTATTTTAAACTTCTATTATTAATATTATTGATTAGATATGAAATTATGACTTTAAAATAAAATATAAACTTATCACTATCTTTGAATACAAATCTTATTTCTGAGCATTTTAAATGAATAATTTTAAATCTACCTTAAAATTAACTTGTTGACATGTATGAATACTAAATATTAGTTTGTATAAAACACCCACAAATTGTGCAGTGAAAACTAGTAATGTTGCTACATGATCGAATATAACTTTTAAAAATATTTGTTAGCTACTTTTGTGTATTATTGTTATTACAACTCTGAAAAATATTATTACTGCTATCAATGCATTCTCATTTGTAAATGTAAGTGTTAGTAAAAAAAAAAATGGTTCTACGAGAATATGACTAGTCATGAGTCGTATATTAATGTTTTATGTCCTTTAGAAATTCTTGAATTGTCTTGATATGTTGCTATTATCCATGTGGAAACAAGAATTAAGGACGACACTATCCTACTATTGAGTTGAAGATTGTATCTGCTAAGGTTTCACATCTTGAGCTGTTCGTATGCCTGGTCAGACCGATAGGATAATTGTACTGTAATAACACTAAAAAGGCTATATGCTCGATAGGAACTGATACGACTGGTTGTTCTGCTGTGGGTATTCTTCTTATATGGTTCTACCTCCATTCATACCTAAATGCATGTTTTTAACATAAAAATAAGGGAATAACTAGTGAAAAGTCTAGATCAAGTAGACGAATGAAACGAGATATAGTCATCTTGTTTCCTTTCTCAGTTGGATTGTATCAACTTCACCAAACTTCTGAAACTGGCCTCATTTTCTTTTAAATGTAGACAATAAGATGTTTAGTTTCTGAAAATTTTGAACCACTTGGACAACTGACTTTACATAATGGCAGCGGGCACAATATTGAGCAATATTCTTATTTGCCACTATGCTAGAACTTTCATTCAATTAATTCTCACTATCTTACCAACGCAGATCCTTGCCAATTTTCATCCAGAACGAAAATACCACTCAACTAATATATAATTAATAGGAACTCCTACTTTTTCTTTTCATACAATTGCTGATATTAGAAAGATGTTAATTAATCATCACACTATTATATTTATAAGGCAGGAAATGGGAATAAAGAAAGCTATGTAGAAAAACTAATCACATATTGGTATTTGTTTGTGTTTGGTGAACTATATTGATTTCATCATGAAAATATGTCATTCTCTTATCATGTCGCTTCTATAGGCACTGCCATGTAAAGCAATACCCTCTTGTTTTATTGAAATCATACTGTGCCAACCATGTTAAGACTATTAATTACCAAAAATCATTTATAATGATAACTAAAGTTATGTGTTAAAGATGATGAACTCTTCATGGCCTTATGATGTAATACTATGTGCTCTGATGTTTTATTATTTGGCATTAAATTGATCAATATAGTCTTCATCTCTACCACGGCAAGTATTTGGAAAATTTCCAGTACAGTTTCTCTACTGCTGCCTTCTTCGATGAATGTATTGATGTTTTGACTATCTTGTGCATGAACAGAGCTCTCATTCTTTTATGTTCATTATCTTCAGGTCACAACTTCCTTCTGGATGATCATCTGACAGTGATTCTGGAGAGAGTTAGATTAGTTTATCTTCTTGAACGAGAAGGCTGGGATGCTATTGCCAATTGGGAAGAAGTTCTCTCTTTAGGAGAACAGCAGAGGCTGGGAGTGGTAACTTCATTCATCCTTCAATATAATCATTCTTGCTCAAATTTTTGCATCTTAATCACTGCTTTTTTATTCTTTCCAGGCCCGCTTATTTTTCCATCACCCAAAATTTGGTATCTTGGACGAATGCACAAAGTAACCATATCATTGACCTTGAAATCTTTCAGACCTTTTTAAAATGGTTTTAACTGAAACTACCATTTTTTTACTGTGTTACAGTGCTATCAGCGTGGATGTTGAAGAACATCTGTACCACCTAGCAAAAGAAATGGGGATTACAGTTATCACATCCTCCCAGGTAGGCTACAACGTGCATTATTTCCCTTCAAAGCTTAAAATCCTTGTACTGCTCATGTGGATTGACTGATATGCTTTATTGCAGCGACCTGCCCTGGTACCATACCATTCAATGGAGTTGAAACTTATTGATGGCAAGGGAAAGTGGGTGTTATGTGAACTTAGCCAGTGATGCTATCTGTATGCTCTGGATTACTATTTATTGCCATTTAGAGCACTCTCACGTCAGAGATGTCAAAGCTTCCGACTCTGTATACCGAGTTAACATAAATTGGAGCTCAGATAATAAACTGATCCAGTTCCCAACTGGACTAACTAGTGGACTATGGTTCAGTTACAGGCAAATGGTCTTTAGCTATGGAAAATACCTATTTGTGCCGTGGTGAAATCTCTGATTAGTTATGGAATAGTGCAATACACATGCAGCAAGTTGTGTGCTAAAGGGTGACCTACAGATGGGATTTTGCAATATTGCATCTGATTCTTTCGAATTTATGTAAACTAGTTCATAGTATTGGCATATTTTTTTTCACCACATTTCTTATGATCGAGTTGTTCTTAGAATTGACTCCTTCCTTTTATCATAAAGGTGGGAAAAGTACGAATAGTTGTATGGAAAGAAGAAATTCTGTATTAGTGTTTATCCCTTATCTTCTTTTTTGAGTAAACATTGTGTGTTTGCCATTGGATACACAGCTTGAATGTGTAGCGATCTCAAATGCAGTTAAGTTAAAACATGGAGAGTTATCTTTGATGGTACTATTTTTCCATTAGGTTCAGATGTCAACAAATATTATGAAGCGTATCTAACAATTAGAGAAAGTTTTGATCTTGTCTCGTATAGTTTATTTACTTTTTCTATTTTGCCTCCTACTTTAGAATATTTTGTTTTAGTTTTATATTTTATAAAATAAAAAATAAATATTCTTTCTTCTGTAATTGAAAGGATATTGTTCATCCGTGTGCGTTCTGACTAGGAGTTCAAGTAAACAAACATTATTTGTTTGTCAAATTGTTTAGTATGTTGCTTAGACATTTTTACTCTTCAACCTTCGTTTGTCAAAAACTATTTTAGGCTTTTATCATGATTTTTTCTCAAATGAATTTAGATTTAAAAATATATCTTTGAAAGGATTCCTTACCTTTTGATTTCTATTGTTTTATGATTTACTTGCTCAGTGTTTTTTTTTTTATTGCATATTGCATCGACTATCACTGTAAATATCTCATTTATTATATTGTACAAAGGAAAAGGAAGTAATTTTGACTAGTTTCAAATAATAATTTTAAGTAACTTGAAATGATTTCAATAAGTTTTTTTAATAATCTAGGAGGTAGATGATTTTTTTCTGATTCATCATAATTTATTCTTACTTTTAAGATATTCGTTTCATTTAGAATTTGAATTCTTATGCCCTTATTTATTTATACGAGTTAATTTACTATCATCCTCTTATTTGTTTGCATGAGTAATATAATATTGCACCATATTAGCAGAGGATTTTTAATTAACTTGATAATGAATATTTTGATGTAATAATTTTATGTATATTAATTTTAATAACTACTATAATTAAATATTTTTAAGATGAAAAATATATTAAAATATTATCTTGATTTTTTTTAAAAGGATATTTTTAATGAAAATAATAATAAGGATGACCTACTTCATGAGTATGGTGCAATGGTAAACGGTAATAGTTGAGTTGGTTACGACGTATAGAGTTGCAGAAGAAGATTTCGAATCCTGTTCAGGCAATACCCTCTTGCACGTGACCATTTACTTCCTCATAGATGGTTGTGAGACCGAACTATTTTGCAGAAGAAAAAATGGTAAACGGTAATAGCATTTTTGAATGTTTGCACGTCTACAATGTTCGAACTAAGAGGTATAATTGAACCAAATCGAGTGGAATAGAAAAAAACTTGAGTTTGAGTTCGGTTCATTTTTTCTAAGCTCGAGTTTAGCTCATGTTTGATTTGAGCTTTAATTTTTAAGTTCGAGCTCAGCTCGTAATGAAATTAAATAGTTCATAAACGACCTGAGCTCGGTTCGAAAATAACTTATTTAAAAGTTAATCGAGTTTAGTTCAAACTTGACTCGTTAATATATAATATTTATAATTCATATAATATATATATATATATATATAATATAATATAATAAATGAGTCTCTTAATTAATATGATCGTGAGTTTCTAAACGAACATATTTATGAGCTCATGAACCAAATATTATTAAGTTTAAGTTCGGCTCGATAATATTTTTGAATTCAAATCATACTTAAACTCGGTTCATTAACTAATCGAACGAATTTTTTTTCAAATCGAGATCTGAATAATTTAGAAGTGGTTTGACTCATTTACATCCTTATTGAACTACTAAGAATGTAACTACTAAGAATGTTGGATTGTCGGACTGTCGAGTTATATGTATCTATGTTTAAATTTATCTTCATGGTAAATAAAAAAACTTTTATGAAACCGAATCGTCTCCTTTAATATTAATCAGATCATCATAACTGAAAACATGATTACCATAATAAAATACTCAAAAGAATAAATAATAAAACTAACTCTGTTGGGTAAGTGAATCAGTAGGTATAAAAGATAATAATAAAGATGACATTTTATTTTATTTTCTAAAATTGTAATTAAAAAATTCTTTATTGTTTATTATAGATATAATCTAATGGGGGAATACTTTGGTAATGTATTATTCCTCATCTACATATTTATCAAGTTCAAATTTAATTACCGAGAATTAAGCTATTTAAAAACGAATTAATATGCAATTAAGTTGATTAATCAAATCTAGCCTTTGATGTCACACGTCATCATATAATTTCAGGGTTAAAATAACTACATGATAATAATAATAATTTTGCTAATGTAAAACTCGATCCGATCGGCGCCCCCAAGCGACCTGAACACCTCCCCTCCCCCAAGGCCCAAGCGAGGGGGATGACGACGACCGAGAACGCCCGCCGCCGCCTACTCCCACCGCTGATCTCTGTTTGCGCCTCCCTTTGGTGGCTTTCCATCGTTACTTCTGTAGCGGCTACTTCGGATGAGTTCCCCAGGGATGGCACCGTCATCGAACTCGACGACAAGAACTTCGACCGCGCGATCTCCGCCTTCGACCATATCCTAGTCGATTTTTATGCCCCCTGGTGTGGCCACTGCAAGCGGCTTGCTCCTGAGGTACGCATCCCTGCCAAATTTCCTTTTTTTTTTCTTTCTCTACTATGTTGAGTTTGTCCGAGAAGCGGATCTGAGATCTGAGGAAGGGATTTTCTTTCTTTCACTCTATTTTTCTAAACTTTATTTGAATATTATGCAAGTGGAAGTGGTTCGAGCATTTACTGTCATTCTCGGGATCAATCAATAACCTAACGAGGAGTTTCTAGAGTCAGGTTTCAGTAACTGACCGATCTCTTACCGTGCACATTCCCCAATCATTTTAAACAATAAAACGTTGATTGGAGTTTACTGACCGAATACTGATAGGTTTTTCTGGATTGTTATGGATTGCATACAAAAGGAAAATTTCTCTTCTTTTCGCTAACTACTTGACAATGAAAGTAAGTGATTTAGTGTCTTAAAAGTTTTGTGGAGGGATTCTACATCTATGGTTCTTAAAGATTACGTTTATGTATGTGGTACAGCAAGTGCATAGCTACATTAACTCCCACTTATTTGGGTTTAGTATTTAGCTAGATTAGTATTTTGACTAGTTGTATTTTTTCATTATAGTGCTGTAATCTTATTGAACATCATACTAAGTCCCTCATGATTCAATAAGATGCTTCACATTAAACTTCAAGATGCAGTGGCATCTCAGTAGCTTTGAAATGGCTTTTAATGACTATATGCTGCAAGGCACTTTTTATTTATATGATATTTAGTTGGAGCTTTTGATCTTGCTTTCTATTTTAAAATTAAACTGAAGATGTGAGGCCTTCTAGATTGAAGGCTCAAGATTGGAATCCAAATTAAGATAGTAAATTACTATCCTAAAACTCAAAACATTTGCTCTGTAAATTACACTCTGATACTCTTCTAGCAATATATGTATATAATATTTTGGCAATGAGATTATTTCAAGATGCATTAATCATACTTTTTTGCATTTTTTGCAGTTGGATGCAGCTGCTCCAGTGCTGGCTCAGCTAAATGAACCAATAGTGATTGCTAAGATAAATGCTGACAAATACAGAAAACTTGCTTCCAAATATGACATAGAGTATATGTTCTTCTTTTCACTTTGAGTTCCTTGAAGAGCTAATCTATCACTGCACCATGAATCATGCCTTGTTCGAAAAGTAAATTTGTAAACAATATATGATACCGGTTGAGAAAGTTGAAGATGTGCTAATGGGATCTTAATTCTTTACTGAAATGTGTATTATCTATGTATATATCATGCATGATCTGTGGCATTTGGTTTTGCATTAAGCTAGTTTTTGCCATTATGTCAAGTGCAGTGGCTTTCCTACAATGAAGGTTTTCATGCATGGAGTGCCTATGGAGTACACTGGCCCAAGGAAAGCTGACTCGCTTGTGCTGTTTCTAAAGAAGTTTGTTGCTCCTGATGTTTCATTCCTTGAATCTGATAATGCAGTCCGTAACTTTGTTCAAATGACTGGTACTGATTTCCCTTTGTTTATCGGCTTTGGATTGGATGAATCTGTTATTCTGGAACTTGCCCGCAAGTACAAGAGAAAAGCCTGGTTTTCCATAGCAAAAGATTTCTCTGAGGAAATGATGGTAGCATATGATTTTGACAAAGTTCCAGCCTTGGTATCTCTTCATCCCAAATATAATGAACAAGGTGTTTTCTATGGCCCATTTGAAGGTGAGTTCAGAAAAGGAATAACTAAGGAATGTGTGTAGCATTTTGTCTTATTAAACTACAAAAGTTTAGATAGGATGTACAATAAAAGATAAAACATAGTGGCTGAATAAATGCCTGTCTAACTATGTTGCTTTGCTTGCTAACTGCTTTGCTAAGGACAGTAATTGAACAAAGTCAGTTACTTGCTTTGTGCTCACTGGTTTCTTGAATTTATTAAATTTTATTCATAGAAGGAAGTCTTATCTGTTTTTGTTTTTATGTCCTATATTTAAGCTAGTTGAAGTGATAAAAATCATATGCTTCTCGGATGTCTATATTTACCATATACATTATACTTTGTCCGTACTCGGAAACGGCCTCTTGCAATGTAGGGTAAGGCTGCATACAATAGAACCTTCTTTGGTACCCTGCATTGGTGGGAGCTTCGTGCACTCGGCTAATCTCGATTAAAAAAAGCATTATACTTTGTCCGTACAATACTGAACTTGGTTCTCAAACTGGAATTTGCAGGGGAATTCTTGGAAGATTTTATACGGCAAAACCAGCTGCCTCTTATTGTTCCTATTAACTTTCAAACACTCAAGTTGGTGAATGATGATGAGAGGAAAATCGTGTTGACAGTTGTGGAGGATGAGTTAGATGAAAATTCACTAAAATTGGTCAAAACATTGAGGTCTGCTGCCAATGCTAATCGAGATTTAATATTTGGTTATGTTGGGTTAAAGCAATGGGGAGATTTTGTTGATTCATTTGACATCAGCAAGAGCTCAAAACTTCCGAAGCTTCTTGTTTGGGATGGAAATGAGGAATACCACGTAGTAAGTACACACTTGCATTCATAAAAGTGAAGCCTGTTTTTAAATTAGTAATTGAATGCCTTTTTTGTTAACCAATGTCATATGTCTATCATCCAAGCTTCTATGATGTAATCTTCTGATTATTTAGTTGTTACTAGTTGAAATATAATTCATCTTATCTCTTGTCCCAATTACTTAAGTGTTTCTATGCAGAGTTGACCAATAACTTTTAGTTACATTATGCCGTGGAAGCTGTTTCTTAAAGTTATGATGGTTGTCATTAAAACATTTACATTCATAAGAAGCTTATTTGATGTATAAATGGATTGCTATCCATATTCTGCCAAATTCCAGTAATTTGGAATTTCAAACTCTTAGCCAACTAATGAATGTGAAATACTGGAGAAATTAACTGCTCCAAAGTAAAAGCAAGAAACACCCATCTCATTAACCTTTCATTTTATGCTAAGTGGTTATACCTTGCGTTTGTTCTATATTTGGTAAAACAGGCACAGACATCACATTCTGTGTTTCATCCTCATTTTGATGATAGATTGAAGCATCATGCTATTTCTAGTTCTTTCCATTATTTTCTCATTTATGGAAAATAGTTATAAGAATGCAATGTGCTCATGGATACCATAGAAGGAACTGTAGCCCAAGACTTATTGGACCATGCTAAGATGCACTAACCATCCAGGCATGTGCTCCTTTCCCAGACTTTACTCTTTTCTCTGAAGAATTTGTTTAAATTAGAGACTATGATCTGACTTTGTTCTTCTCCTTTTGCCAATCAATGCAATTTGCAAGACACATTGGCTCAGATTAGTGCAATGGCCACAAATTCCCAAATGGTAGTAATGCTCTAATTAGTAACAAAGTTGCTGCATGGAAGTATTCGTCAAAAGTTCCACCCTTGTCAGAATATGATTAAGTAAACCCACTAAATACTTTAAATTAGAGAGGGGTGTGTGGTTGAACAAATATTTTACATGATCTATTTTGATATTTGGATTCATGATTGCAAACATGTAATTAATTGCATCCACAAATTAAAAACAACATTTTTTTCTTACTTAAGACCATCTTAAAGATAAACCCACATCTTGGATTTCCCTTAAGCCATATTCACATTTACTATTCAGAAGCTCTTCTGAAAAAACAGGTTTCTTAAGTTAATATATTTGTATGTCAGTGAATAAGACGTTTTGTCCACACTTGTGACAATATGATCCAATTGTTAGCAATTTGTTTTTTGCTATTAGCTGGCATTAACACAATTTGTCTGTTTGTGAGATTATAGTGAGATGGCATATCAAATGGAGTTCATGTCTACCTAAATTAAACCATGCTGGATTTATTTCAGTAGTTTATTGCTGATGAACTCATTCAATACCTTGCACAAGAAACTCTTTATTGTTGGCGATGTTTACTTGCTTTAGTGCATTTTCCATCTTAGCATAGATATGCCTTTATTGTCAAACAAAATTTTATCGATAGCCTTTACTAGTAAGATTCGTTTGTTCCCTTTATAACAACCTGAACCTGCTACCATATTTCCGTGTATCCTGATGATTGGTTTCTATTTTATGGTGAAGGTTGTTGGCTCAGAAACCCTAGATGATGATGATCAAGGCTCTCAGATAAGTCGTTTCCTTGAAGGATATAGAGAAGGAAGAACCCTAAAAAAGAAGATTGGTGGTCCTTCGTTCATTGGCTTCATTAACTCGTTGATTGACATTAGGACTGTCTACCTCATTGTGTTCATAGTTGCTGTCCTAATGGCTGTTCGAAGCTTTAGCCAAAGTGAAGATACCCCGCCGACCCAACAAGATCACGCAGTTGAAGGAACAGAAGCAAGCATTTCAGAGACCGAAAGTAGTAGAAGCTATCAACCAGGTGACAAGGAAGATTGAAATGGTGGCCATTTCAATAGTTTGTTACAACATTCCTTATTACCCAACGTAAGACTCGCTTTAGTTCTTCCTGAGACTTAATGATAGAAATCTATATTTTATCAGGAGCTTTTTTGCGTTAGATTATTTATACAAAAGAATAGATTTACTGAATAATTAGTGGTTTTGGGGGTATTTTGCCAACTTTTTAAAACAAATTTATCAGTACCAAGAATGGTTAATATTAAATTATATTTAAATTAGCTTTTAATTTTTTCATCTGATAATTGTTTAGGGTTTATTGAGACATAAAGAGTGGTTGTGGGAATGTGAGATACACTTGATGAGTTCTTGGTTTACCATTCTTATTTCAAGGGGGGAGCTCATGAAAGTGCTGCAAAAACTTGCTTATCATGAAACTTTCCAGGAAAAAAATCCAGTTGGTTTCATCCGAAGAACCGACTTCTAGATTGCTCAAGACGAAAGGGGGTTTTTCCGGGAAGCTCATCTAAGATGAAGGGTCGCTAAGAATCTCTGAAAGTTGTCATTCTAAAAAAAATTGAGTTCATCACAAGACGAGGGAGATTCAAATGATCAAGAAAACCTCTCGTTTTTATTTGGAGTAGCCTAAATAGAGGAGGCCTTCTAACCCGTAAATCTTGTACATCAATTAGCTCACTTTAGGTTAATTACTATCAATTATCTAAGTGGTACTCTGCCAGCCTAATTAGTGTAGTTGCCAACACATTTAGCCTAAATCATCATTAATGCAATGTTCAAATACGAGTTTATGCTTTTGTCTAATTGAAAATCAATTCGAACTAAATTTTCCCCATACAATGTTTTCTATTACTAAAGTAGTTAAGTATTTGATACACTCAGAAATCGACCTTCTACATATTCGTCGTTCGTCAATAATCTACCATTTGATAATAGATGGACTAGGTGGCTACTTGCTTCCCTTGGTTGGCTAGTAACATTGGTTGCTCCCTAAGATTGATCATTTTCACAATTAACTTAAAGGCCTTTAAGAAAGTGTACAGGAGTTTGGTTGGTGACTAGACTCTATTTTGAATTTACTTACACGAATTAGGAGTGGGTTTTTGAAAATTTTTGGAGGATTTTTGAAAAAGTCTTTAAAAAATCATAAATAATTTCAATTACGCTAAAAGTTAAGTTTGAGTTTAAGTATGCCATTTATATATTCTATATAAAAATACTTAGATAAAAATATTATCCTTTAGACACATGTTTAACTTATTGGTATTGACTGACCATCAGAAGATAGCAGTTTAACCAAGTTAGTCAAGTTTAAGTGTATCATTCCAGTTAGTTTTTTACTAAATAAAAATATTTAATTTGATCCATATTTGTTGTTTTTAGTTCAGATTTATTTTGATGCACGGGCATAAGCATCGAAAACTCAGACTTTTATCTTATGCGTCTCACACTGTTTTATATTTCACAATATAGAAACAAGTTATATTTAGTGTGCTTTGTGAGATGCGATTAGCCTAAATCTATAGGTGTATGATCTTTATTGGAGTATATAGTTTTAGTTTAAATTTTGTCTTTAATTTTAAAATCAAAAGAAATTTGAAAGTTTCTTTTTTAAACTAAGTTTTTCAAAAAAAAAATAATGAGTAAATAATTTTAAAAAATATAAGTAATAATAGATGAAATCATGAAATTTGAAAAAAAAATATTATGATAAAAAATAATTTTAAAAATTTATCTTTAATCTACCAAGCACACTCTTAATTGAGAGAAAAGAGTGCAATAAAATAAGATAAGTTAATGCATTAAATAGTAAATGAGTCAAAATCAACATTGTATAACTAGAGTCAAAATACAACTAAAAAAAATTAGAACTAGTAGGGTCTACTGGGGTAGTGGATGAGGAAGGCCCATGTCCCAAAATCTGAGTATGTTCATTATCTCAGTATGTCTACCTCTACTCTCCTCCTACAGACTCTCATACTGACTAGTCACTGTGATGCAGACTAGTGACTGACTCCTCAAGTCTGATCACTCTCTACTCTATAGTGATAGGAGATGGAGGTGGAGGGATTTGAAGAAGATTAGCTAGGTCGATGTCGTCCTTCTCGTCCTCGATTGCCTACTGTGGCTGAGGTTGGTTCCCCCGTATCCAGGACAAGATCTCGTTCTCATCTATATGGAGCCCAGTTAATGAGAAGTTCCTAATGTCTAACATGTCAAACTCACTAGTTGGTTTGACCTTAGTTGAGGTGATGTCAAATTTAAGGGATGCTAAGAGTGAGGTCAAAATGTAGCAGTAAGGCATATGGACCCTTTTGCTAGTGGTGACACTAGATGAAAAGATGATGGTATGAAATATATGCAAACTAATATCTATGTCTAATCTATGATATAGTGCATATAAAAAAAATGTATGAAATGATCGTATTATCGCGACATCCCTAATAGTCAGGGGCATAATACAAGTTACTAAGACTTTGTACAGAACATAGTCTTGTACTCTGAGTCTGTTTGATGGAAACTGGATCATTATAGGGACCTGCTCCTCTCCAAAAAGGTATAAATGCATATTATCTAATGTGATATGTGAGTAGAGATCACCAAAAAGTCCATTCCTGGGAGGTTGCACAAAATGGACATGATAAATGTCTAAGTTCTAAGTGTTCTCTAATGATAGTGGGAGATAGACTCAAATCCCTACCTCCAACTCGGGTGGAGTAAGTTAGATCATCGATTTGAACTAGGTTATTATACAGCTCGACACATATATTTGTGTTAATCGAACTAGTATAATAAACTAGTTTCTCTAGGTCGTAATGTTCTACGACCTTCATGGAAGGTATGCATGAATGTAAGAAAAATATTCTATATAAATATCTAGAATGCAAGTGTATAAATATCAATGATGCAAATCTAACTTTAAGCTCCTCAATAGGAAATCTAGGATTTGTACTGAAGTACTAGAAGTTCCAGCCTCAAAGGTATTCTTCTTAATCCTAATGTATAAATTAAGATTTTAGCTAAAGAAAGTGACTTAATTTAATTTAGGGGCTTACCTAGGCATATCAAATGGAATACTAAAGAAATGACGACCTATAAACACTTGACGACGTGCAGGAAGCCTTTTTGCAAATTGAAAGGAAATTGTGGACGGTTGGAAACTTCAGTCTCGAGCGCCTATATAGACGTGATCCGTGCGCCTGAACTATAATCGGGGTGCCTAGATTTCGTGCGACACGGGATGCCTGAATTTTTTTTAGGTGCCTGGATTCTTAAAACCAAGGGAGCCTACACGAAACTGTGGGCGATGTTTGGGAAGCGGTTTGGGGCGCATGGATTACGTTGGGTTGGAATTACACATTTGAAATTAAATTTTGATTAAGTTTAATTAATTTGTTAAGTTAAAATTAATTGAGTTAACTTAAAGATTAATCAGTTAACTTAAAAATTAATTGGTTAAGTTAATGGGTTAAGTGTTAAAATTAATTGGTTAAGTTAAAAATTAATTAATTTAAGTTAAAAATAATTAATTAAGTCAAGTTAAAAATTAATTAGTTAAGTTAAGCGTTCCTAGTTCTATCTCACCCATTGCTTACATTATCAAGCAGTTATTCTTATGGATTGTGTGAGATAGTGTTTTAATTTTTATCTTAATTAATTGGATTGTGATTTTCTAAGACTTGATTAACCTCGAGTTAGATTCAAGTTTAATCGTTGACTAATTAAGTATACATTTCAAGAATTAACTTTTATGCAGTGACGAGGCACAAGGACCATCTTGGATAGCAGAACAACGACCACCTTCTTGTTAGGTTCGGCCTGGTGCTTTGCGCATGTTTACACATTTTACAAACGTGCTTAACGAAAGAAAATACAATAATTAAACCTAATTATTACAATACTTGTAACACACGTATGCAGGATACAACAGGTTCATGGCATAATTAGAATTTAAAATTGTAAAGAATAACAATTATTCTAGGCATACTTTACAAATGACGAGGAATGAGGTTGGCATCAATCGAGCGGCTCTATCGAAGCTCCGCCTCTACTAGTGATCCACGTCAAGCTCTCGTCTGGACGGCTTCTTAAGTCACGAGTCACATCACCGTCTTCGATACTAACAAACGATCAACAACGGTTGATACGAGAGAAAAACCCTAAGAATAATCAAAATATGCAACAACATTTGTTGCGATAAATTTTTGGGGCTTTCTAATTATCACCGACAATCGTATTCTCGGTGTAGTTTTCGGTGGTCAACATTTGACCACTAATTTGGGACAAATGGCCAAAACCTTTTCGACGAAGATGGAACAATCTCCAGAAGCTTCACAATCTTTCAGTGTCGAACTCTGGCGTCCAACCCAACAACCAACCGCTAGCAACCAGTGAGATGCCTTCTCCGGTGACTGGATACTGTTTTTAGCAAAAGCGAGTACTCCAGTGATCGACGATTGTGGTTAACAGCAAGATCCGCCATCGATAGCGGCTCTCGTCCATGGATAGCAACCTTTGATGGTTTCACAAACCTCTGACGGTGGTTCAGGCTCTCGACCGCACACGGGAGAAAGCCAATCTGTCGGCATCTAACGCCGACCGGTGCTTGGGAAGGATACGACTTCAAAAGCCATTCAGGATCTCTCTGTTCGGGAAAAATAGAATGAAACTGGTTGAGAAGGGAAGAAGAACAACGACGACGTTCTTCTTTCTCACGTGGTCGATCGGGAAGAGCTAGGCAGTGCTCTTGTTTCCGCAGCAGTGAAGATCGCCTCGTGTTGGGAGCCAGGAGACACGGTCGACCCTTGCAAAGAAGGAAAAACGTGATTTACACGTGGGCCGGTGCTTTGGTTCCTCTGATCGCCCACACGAAGGAGGCGACGACCCTTTGGTTCCTCCGATAGATCACGCGAAGCTCGGGTTGTTGGAGGCAGAATCGCGATCGAGAATGCGTGGAGGCAGAATCGCAACAGGGAATGGTCGCTAGGCTGGGGAGAGGAGATGCGACACTCGCGCTGTTGGGATCGTCCCGGTGCAATGCGCGTGTTTACACGTTTTGCAAATGTGCATGCACAGTGGAAATAAACAAATAATTAAAGTTAATTATTATACAACACACGCATGCAAAGAAAGAAATAACAAAGTACAAGGCATGACAGGAAATTAAAATTTTTACAAAATAATAAATTATTCAATGCATACCTTTTGATGACGTTGAGCGGTGTTGGCATCAATTGAGCGGTTCTCGTCGAAATCCCACCTCTACTGGTGATCCATATCAAGTTCTCGTCCGGACGGCTTCAGAAGTCACGAGTCGCGTCATCGTCTTCGGTACTAGTCGATGATCGATGATAATCAAATCTAGAGAAAAGTCTAATTCTGAAAAAATACACAACAAAATTTGTTATGATTATTTTGGGGCTTTCTAACTATTACCAAAAATCATATTCCCGGTATAGTTTTCGGTGGTCAACCTTTGACCACCAATTTAGGACAAATAACCAGAAATCCTTTCCGATCACGGTCGGAAATAATTTTCGTAGATGATGGAATAATCTCCAGAAGCTTCATAAGCTTCCGTGAAATTCATAAACGGTCGTTAGACGACCCAGAATTTGATTAACAATGGTCAGAAAACCTATCCAATGGCTGGAAACAATTTTGAACGATCAAACAATGAATTATAATAGCTAAAACCCTAATACAACCATACAACCTTCTCCCTCTTCTCCCACACAACCAAACACGAACTCCTCCTCTCTCGCACGGCCTAAACAGGGGACATTCTAACCTTGCTCATGCCAAGGAAGGGTTCGGCAACATGGAGTAGGGCGCGCCGATGTTTCTCTGGTTTCTTCCGCTCGGTGACACGAAATAGAAATAGCGGCAGCACAGAGGAGGTGCTCGCGGTCGGGAGGAAGAAGAACGCGTCGGTCGCACCTTGGCTGGCGATGCCCGTGCATTGGAGGAAGAAGAATGCCATTGCTCAGGCTTCTCCTCCTCGCAGTCGGCGACGCTCGTGCGGACGGGGAAGTGGTGGATGGCGGTGCTCACACGGGAGGGAGAAGTCGGGGAAGAAGCTCTCGCGCGGAGGAAGTACTGGTGTCTTCCCACGCGGTTAGGGCAGTCGATGACAGCTATCCTTAGGCGTAGAAGGAGCGGCGCGGGGAGGAGGATCTACACCTAGGGTTTTCGGCGCCTTCGTTAGGAAGCGAGGAAGATGAACAGAAGCACGCATCGGTGCTTTTCGCGATTCCTATATGGAGGAGCTACAGTAACTTAAATAGCGATTTTGGTTTTTTCTTTTTTTTTTCACGCGGCGGTCAAAAATCAAAAATAAAAACCTAAAACCCTAATTCATATTGAACCGGACCGAATTCGGTTCAGATCTCTACTATAGCAAATCAGATTTATTTTGGTTCCCTCGGTTCACTAACCAAACGAACTTTGATTTGACTCAAACTAGTTTTGTTCGTTTCGTCTTCACAAGATGAAGCTTTTCATCTCTTCCATTTTGCTAAAACCTCTTCCATCATGATGATAAATCCCAGTTAGCCCCATTGACTATCTCTGGGAGTGACCGGCTCGGCCCCACGAAAGTTTCCCACCGGCCACTAGGGTAAATCGGGAAGTGCACGCAGCGGTCAGCCCAGACGCCCAACATCCTTTGATTGCGCTCCTCATTTGGAGGAAAATTCCTGTAAATACGCCGTAGTTGAGGATCGAACCGCAGGTGCCTAGGTGACAACCTGGATGTCCTACCGCGACACCATTGCCCCGGGGACTAAAACCTCTTCCATCATGAATCAAACCAAGTTGGTTCAATTTTGTTCAAAACTGAATCGTTTGGTTCACTAGTCAAACGACCTCTAATTTGAACAAAATCAGTTTCATTCATTTCGTCTTCATAAGACGAATTCCATCATATTGTCCTTTGTCTGATTCAACCAGACTTTATTTCTCTCGTTCTGAGAATCCAATTTTCAAACTCGTTTTAAGTCCTTCAGAGAACTTGTAGTACATGTGACCCAATAGGTTCCCGGTTATGTTGGTCGTCTGTAATTAACTATTAATTACGAAACAATCAGGAGTGACACCTAGTAGTATATCATGATCCCCAATTGATCAAAAAATCAACGATTGATTCTAGAACATTTCTAATCCTTTCAATAGCTCCAATTAAATGTGCCTTGCTTCTTTTATTGTCTTATACCCGTTTGGTTCAGGACGTGGTCTATGTGTTAGTCTCCACTAGGCTGACTACGTCACACTTAATCCAAGTTGCTTTCTTGCCATGTGGATTCAACTTACTTGTACATGTGTCCAAGAGTACTGTACTCTTGACATGTAATGCTTTGGCAAAAATTTTTTAGTAACAATCTTAACAAGCCACCGCAGGGTATACGTCTCCTTTTTTAAGGAGCGGTGAATTCTCTATGGGCTATTTAAACATCTTCGGGTATGTCGACTTATACCCAATCATCTCGGGTCCACACCTCTTCGAAGATGTTTGTTTAAGATATCAAAATATAAGCCTCCATAACTAAGGTGACTTAAATACTACAAGTAAAAGGAAATTCATCTAAGATTTTCCGAGAAAAAAATGAAAGGGTTTTTTTTCGGGAAACTCATCTAAGATGAAGGGTCGCTAAAGTGTCATTCTAAACAAAATCGAGTTCATCACAAGACGAGGGTGATCCAAATGATCAAGAAAACCTCTCTTTTTTTATTTGGAATGGCCTAAATAGAGGACTTCTAACCCATAAATCTTGTACATCAATTAGCTCACTTTAGGTTAATTGCTATCAATTCTTTAAGTGGTACGCTGCCTGCCTAATTAGTGTAGTTGCCAATCCATTTAGGCTAAATCATCATTAATGCGATGCTCAAATACGAGTTTATGCTTTTGTCTAATTGAAAATCTTCCCCATACAATGTTTTCTATTACTAAAGTAGTCAAGTATTTGACACACTCAGAAATTGACCTTCTACATATTCGTCGTTCGTCAATAATCTACCAATTGATAATAGATGGACTAAGGTGGTTACTTGCTTCCCTTAGTTGGCTAGTAACGTTGGTTGCTCCGCTAAGATTGATCATTTTCACAATTATCTTAAAGGTCTTTAAGAAAGTGAATTGGAGTTTGGTTGACGATTAGACTCTATTTTGAATTTACTTAGACGAATTAGGAGTTGTCTATCTTCAAAATTAACTAGATATGTAAAGGCAGGACATTTAGATTATCAAAAAAACAAAATAAAATAAACCATTCAAATGGAGGTGTTCAAATTTGACTTATTTTTATATTTGTTTAATTTTGATTTATTTAAATATTATTGAGCTTCTAATTTAAATTATTTAAAATTTTATATTTAAAATTTATTTGATTGGTTTTTAAATTTAATATTACAAGTTTATTGGTTTGTCTTATGAATTTTGTATTTTTTAAATAAATTTGAGGGTTTTTGAAAATTTTTGAGGATTTTTGAAAAAGTCTTTAAAAAATCATAAATAATTTCAATCATGCTAAAAGTTGAATTTGAGTCTAAGCATATCATTTATGTATTCTATATAAAAATATGTAGATAAAAATATTATTATTTAGGCACATATTTAACTTATTGGTATTGATTGATTATCAGAAGATAGTAGTTTAACCAAGTTAGTCAAGTTTAAGTGTATTATTCCAGTTAGTCCTTTACTAAGTAGAAATATTTAATTTGATCCATATTGATTGTTTTTAACTCAGATTTATTTTGATGCACGTGCATAAACATCGAAAACTCAGACTTTTACCTTATGCAACTCATAATATTTTAGGCTTCACAATATAGAAGCAAGTTATATTTAGTGTGCTTCGTGAGATACAATTAATCTAAATTTATAGGTGTATGATCTAGGAGTGTGTAGTTTAAGTTTAAACGTTGTCTTTAATTTTGAAATAAAAGAAATTTGAAAGTATCTTTTTTAAATTAAGTTTAAAAAAATGATGAGTAAATAATTTTAAAAATATTTTAAAAAATATAAGTAATAGTAGATGAGAAATTCATGAATTTTGAAAAAATATTGTGATAAGAAAATAATTTTAAAAATTTATCTTTAGTCTATCAAACATATTTCTAATACAGAGAAAAGAGTGTGATAAAATAAGATAAGAGTCAAAATCAACACTATATAACTAAAGTCAAAATACAATTAAAAAAATAGAACTAGTGGGTCTACTGGGTGGTGGATGAGGATGACCCATGCTCCATGATCTGAGCATGTCCATCATCTCAATATGCTTAGCTCTATCCTCCTCCCGTAGACTCTCATACTGACTAGTCGTTGTCTAATACAGACTAATGACTGATTCCTCAAGTTTGATCACTCTCTACACTAGAATGATAGTAGATGGAAGTGGAAGGATCTGAAGAAGATCAGCTAGGTTGTCATCCTTGGTTGCTTGTTGTGGCTGAGGCTAGTTCCCCCGTTTTCAAGACAAGATCCCATCTTCATCTATATGAACCCCAGCTAAGGAGAAGTTTCTAATACCTAACATGTCAAACTCACTAGTTGGTTTGACCTTAGCTGAGGTGATATCAAACTCAAGGGATGCTAAGAGTGAGGTCAAAATGTAGCAGTAAGGCATATGGACCCTTCTGCTAGTGGTGACACTAGATGAAAAGATGATGGTATGAAATATATACAAACTAATATCTATGTCTAATCTATAATGTAGTGCATATAAAAGAAATATATGAACTGGTCGCATAATCGCAACATCTTTAGTAGTCAGGGGCAGAATGCAAGTCACAAAGACTCTATACAGAATATAGTCCTATACTCTGAGTCTAACTGATAGAAACTGGGTCACTGTAGAGACCCACTCCTCTCTAAAAAGGTATGAATGCATGATGTCTAATGTGATATGTGAGTAGGAATCACCAAAAGGTCTATTCCTAGGGAGGTAGCACAAAATGGACTTGATCAATGTCTAAGTCCTAAGTGCTCTCTAATGATGGTGGGAGATAAACTCAAATTCCTACCTCCAACTCGGGTGAAGTAAGTCAGATAGTCAATCTGAACTAGGTTATTGTATAGCTCGACATGCATACTTGTGTTAACCAGACTAGTACAATAAACTAATATCTCTAGGTTGTAATGCTCTACGACCTCCATGGAATGTATGCATGAACATAAGAAAAATATCCTACATAAATATTTAGAATGCAAGGGTATAAATGTTAATGATACAAATCTAACCCTAAGCTCCTCAATGGGAAATCTAGGATATGTGCTGGGGGTACTAGAAGTTCCAGCCTCAGTGCTCTTCCTCTTAATCCTAATGCATAAATTAAGATTTTAATCAAAGAAAGTGACTTAATTGAATTTAGGATTAGCTTAGGGGCTCACCTAGGCATATAAGATGAAATACTAAAGAAATAAAGACCTATAAATGTTTGACGGCCGCATAGGAAGCCTTTTCACGAATTGAAAGGAAATTATGGACGGTTGAAAACGTAGGTCTCGGACGCCTATATAGACGTGATCCGAGCTCCTGTATTATAATCGAGACGCTTGAATTTCGTGCGGCACCGGACGCTTGGATTTCGTGAGGCACGAGGCACCTAGATTTTTTCTAAGCGTCTGGATTCTTAAAACTGGGAGTGCTTGCATAAAACTACGGATGATGTTCTAGAAGCGGTTCGAGGCACCTAGATTTATATTCGGGCGTTCAAATTACGTTAGGCCGGACTTACGCGTTTGAAATTAAATTTTAATTAAGTTTTAATTAATTTGTTAAGTTAAAATTAATTAAGTTAAAGATTAATTAGTTAATTTAAAAATTAATTGGTTAAGTTAAAAATTAATTAAGTTAAGTTAAACTTTATTAAGTTAAAATTAATTGATTAAGTTAAAAATTAATTAAGTTAAGTTAAAATTAATTAGCTAAGTTAAAAATTAATTAGTTAAGTTAACATTTCTAGTTCCATCTCATCCACTACTAGATTATCAAAGAATTATTCCTATAGATTATGTGAGATGATTTTTAAAATTTTATTTTAATTAATTAGAATATGATTTTCTAAAACTTGATTAACCTCGAGTTATATTCAAATTTAACTATTAACTAATTAAGTATACATTTCAAAAATTAATATCCAGGTAGTGGTGAGGCACAGGGGCTTTCTTGGGTATCGAAACAATGATCACTGATCCGGTAAGGATATTTAGGAATGACGAGGACTTCGGGTACGATGGGAGATATGGAAAAAATAAGTAAAAATAAGCATTCATCAATTTAGGAAGCCCCGATCTCCCTCTCTCTCGGATCTCGATATGCTATCTTAAGCATTGTGACGAGCTCTCTCTGTCTTCAACTGGTCTCTTTAAGTGAACATTGAGCTCCTACCACAATCTTTACATATCTCCCAACATCACACACCAACCTGATGACTTGGTCTCAGCATCACGCGCTGACCTCATGGTTTGGTCTCAGTATTGCACACCAACCTCAGAATTCGGTCCCAACATCATGTGCCGATCTCATAACCTGGTCTCGGCATTATCTCTACAGATTAACTTCCTGCACATGATATTTATTGAAGACAGGGTTATTCCGCCTAATCCGGAGAGGATATAATCGATTCTTTCGCAAAAACAGGAATGCTCTCTCAAATATTTAGCAATGGGCGGAATCTTTCAAGGCTGAATGAGTATATAAGAATATTTCTAAATGGATGCTAATATTTCGGGGATCAACTACTATAAAAAGGTAGCCCATGCCCATGGGTAAGGTACACACACATATCTACCCTACTTTCTTCAAGCCTGTAACTCCTTGCGCCGAATCCTAACGTGAGCGTCAGAGTGGCTTACCGGGATCCAACCCCGGTGCCATTCTAACCCTCTTCTTTTTGAGTGCTTTTTAGGGCCTCTCTTCTCTTCAAGCGATTCTTTTTGAGGAGGATGCACGTCGGCCTAGCCTTGAATCAGCATTTGTACCATCCACGGTGTATCGCCCAGAGCAAATTGGCGCCGTTTGTGGGAACACTGATCCGAGATGACACGATGGTAAACACTGGAGGAATAGGCGGGGAGCACGATTCTGCCAAAAAGAGTTACAACGATAAGATGATGGCACCCCTGAAAAGATTAATGAATTAGTTTCACAGACTATGATAAAGGTATTACAATAACACTCGTTGTTACCTCCTTCAAGAATTCTGGCACATCTGCCGGAAGACCTTTCTCCTCATCGAAGACGACCCACGTCGAGGGAAGAGAACGTGCCCCTTCGTAGGGAGGATGTCTTTCTGGAAGAAGACTCGCATAAATCTAGAGCCGACCTATGTCGGCCTGACTACAAAAATAAGACAGTCATGGAAGATGAGGTAAACATATCACGTACGTCTTTTTCTAAGAAAATCCTGGAGCAGGAACTACCTCGGCATTTTCGACAAGCCCAGCTAGGAGAATATGTTGGGTCCACAGATTCG
>NC_133861.1:23800611-23863177 GCF_044706935.1 Curcuma longa | reverse complement strand
AGTGTGAGTCAATTATGTGACTCAGGCTATCAAGTTGAGTTTCATGTCAACAAATATTTGGTTAGACAAGTAATTTTGAAAAATATAATCTTAGAAGGATATAGGAGCCAAAATCTCTATTATATAAATTTATCTCTTGCTTCTAACCCTACTATTGAGTGTCTTATGTCCAATGAAGAGGAAGGATGGCTATGGCATAGGAGACTTGGACACATCAACATGAAGACCATAGCTAAAGTGGCTAACAAGGAGTTGGTGAAAGGACTACCAAAACTCAAGTACATCAAGGACAAAATGTGTGATGCATGCCAAGAGAGTAAGCAACCTAAGTCATCACACAAAGGTAAAACCTTAACTAGCACTAGTCTACCATTAGAGCTATTACATTTAGATTTATTTGATTGTCATAGCACTCCCTCTTTAAGTGGAAACAAATATTGCTTGGTAATTGTAGATAATTATTCTAGATTTTCTTGGGTATATTTTATGAAGAATAAGGATGATACCTTAGCTATCTTTGTTGGGTTTAATAAAAGGGTAGAAAATGAAAGAACTCTAAAAATCAATAGGATTAGAAGTGACCATGGTGGAGAGTTTGAAAACTCAAACTTCTCAAAATTTTACTTAGAAAATGGGTACAAGCATGAGTTTTCATGCCCAAGGGACTCCTCAACAAAATGGGGTTGTTGAGAGGAAAAATAGGGCATTGTAAGAAGCCGCTAGAACAATGTTAAATGCATATTCATTACCCACCTATTTATGGGCAGAGGTAGTTAACACTGCTTGCTACATCCAAAATAGGGTGGGAATTCATAGATTTTTAGAAAAAACACCATTTGAACTATGGAGTGGGAAGATCCCTAAGGTAAACTACTTTAGAGTGTTTGGATGTAAGGTCTACATTCTAAACACCAAAGATGATTTAAAGAAATTTGAAGCCAAGGCGGATGAAGGGATCCTTGTTGGGTACTCATCATCCAGCAAAGGCTATAGGGTTTATAACAAACGAACTCAAACAATTGAAGAATCATCAAATGTTGAGTTCAATGAGTCAAATAATACCTACCCTAGAAAATCATCAATTGATGAAGATATAAATGCAAGAACACAAGACATAACAAATGAGCTCCAGAACTTACAACTTGAGAGTAACAATCTAGGGGGAGGTAGAGATGACTCAGATGATGAGCTTAAACATGCCAACAACAAGTGTGAAGAGCCCACAAGGCCTAGAACACTTAGGCATCATCAAGATCGCCCTATTGACCAAGTAGTAGGGGATGTTGATCAAGGGGTAAGAATATAATCTCATTTTAGGAATCAAACAAGTCAAATAGCCTTAATTTCTCGGTTTAAACCGAAAATGATTGATGAAGCTTTAATTAATACCGATTGGATCATAGCAATGCAAGAAGAGCTAAATCAATTTGAAAGAAGTGATGGGTTAGGATTTTACTGCATTTTATGGATTCAATTTGGATTTCTACATGAAAATAAAATGCTAAATGACATGAATTGATTGCAATTATGAAATATTGTATATTTGGATAATTAATTCTAATTTCTATGATTTTACGGTAAATTTTGCATTAATTAAGCTTGATTATTTGTAGGGTCCAAATTGAATCATGATCAAGCCAAATTGAGCCGAGTCAAGTCAAAATTGGTGATTCGATGGATTCCAAACTTCATGATCAAGATTTAAGTCGAACTGGAGTCGAATTGGAGCTGAAATGGGCTTAATTGGAGCTGAACCGGATAGAAATTGGACTGAACTGGTGCCAAACCACAGCTGAACCCGGTTCAGCACAGTGAAAAATAGATCCCAGTTATAACGAGAAGAAACACTGTAGCAAAAATCGCGACCCCTGTAGCTACTGTAGATCTTCGTTCTTCGCCGATTTCTTTCTTCTGTTTTCTTCGATTTCAGGCGGGATCTTCTGTTCTTCTTCTTCCAGATCAGTTTCCAAGTTCCAGAGATGACTAGAAACCTCAGTTCGGCAATCCATTGGAGTTGCAATCGCTGGTGAGGGTTTCGCCAGAGCAGTTGTTCCGTCGTATGAATTCAGCTGTGTTCTTCGAATCTAAACGGATGGGAGCTATCAAGGGCATTCCAAGGGGTTCTTTGAAGTTTCTTGAAGATTCCAGAGCATTTAATTGAGTGCGATCTGAAGAATATCAGATGAATCATTGAATCTGGATCAGGGCTCTGTTCGGCGCAAGCAGAGGGTTTCTGTGTGTTGAGTGGATCTGATCGAGATAAGTCTGAGCTGAGATTGAGAGTTGTTAGCTGAGATTTCTGATTTTTTATCAGACTTTGTGTGATGGCAAAGAGGCAATCGAGAGGAAGGGAAGAATTGAGATCTTAATCTGAATTTATATGTTTCTGTTTGCTATTTCTGTTGCTGAAACTTATTTCTGATTTTTCTGTCTGATATGTTTTGTTTCAATAATTGTTGCAATTGGTTCTTCCGATTAATGAGTGTTTTGATCTATTAGAATTCTTTAGCCTTAAGTTCTTAAACCAATTTGAATTTGATCTCATTTCAATGAAACTTCACAAAACACTGTTCTGTATCAGGGTTTGGTTTGTGTATCAGATTTATACAGCTTAAGCATTAATGTGTTTGTAGTGAATTGCATCCGATTAGCTTAATTTGAAATCGAAATTGTTTTACTGAGTTCCTTAATAAGTGGCAATAGGTTAGTTTCTACATTTACTAATTGTCTTTCATAACATTCAAAATTTCAGCCATTTTACTTAGTTAATGTTTGAGTTTTGAATTTGGATTTCATGTTAATTAGTATTGAGTTTTGAATCTCTACAAGCTGAGGAGGTTGAACCTCACATTTCACTACTAGAGATGGCATGTTTCAATATTAAATGCATAGGTTGATATCTTGAATTCGAATTGATACTTTGTTTCAATTTCTAGATTAGTTGATACTTTGTTTCAATATTTTTTAGTTTTAGGTTAGCAAACTTGTTGGGATCGAGGCGTTCGCTAGAGGGGGGGGTGAATAGCGTCTTTCGATTTTTATCTGCGAGATTATTAGCGGAAGCAAAGTAATAATAATGAAGTACAAAGAAACAAATACTAACCCGGTCGATTTACTTGGTATCCACCTCAACGAGGTGACTAATCCAAGGATCCACACACGCAACCGATGATTCCACTATGAAACAACCTCCTTTTCGAAGCACGCTTCGAAGGTGGAGAAACCTTCACAACAGCGTGTCTTCCTCATACAAGATTTGTAGAGAAGTTTAAGAGTAAGAGAAAGAACTTTTACAGTGTAACAGAGCAATCAAGAAGATGAGAGAATTAGATCTATATGTTCTGCGACGTTGACCGCTCTTTTTATAAATTTCAGTGCACCAGTCGACTGCTCCTAGGGCCAGTCGACTGATGGACTTCAACGGCAATTAAATATGCATTTAATTTGCCAGTTGTCGCTCAACGGTAGTTTACCAGTCGACTGCTCTAAGGCCAGTCGACTGGTCCCAGTCGGCTGTCCACTCGACTGATCTTTCTGTTCTTGGCTGTGTATTCTTCCGATCAACCCCAGTCGACTGCTAGCAGGGCCAGCCGACTACCTAAGCTGAAAACTCACTTTTCCAACTTCTTCTTCATCCCTTAGCCTTGACATAAGTCTTCAAACACCTTCCATAAGGCTCGTGCACTTCCTTGCACTTGCTTGACACGTTTCCCTCGACTTTGTCATGCTAAGACTTCTCTTGCCAAGAGGCCTCGCCTCCGGGACTTTGTCCTTTGCCAAGAGGCCGCTCCTCCGGGACTTCACCAAGTGCCAAGACTTCATTCCTGGACTTTCCTGTGAACTCAAGTCACACATGTTAGATCAACAAGCATTGCCTAACTTAACCTGATTTTGCCAAACATTAAAATCCAAATCGCTTGGGGTAAAATTGCCTCAACAATCTCCCCCTTTTTGATATTTGGCAAAAATCATTTAAGTTAGGTCTTTAATACAGTAAGTATGATATCACCATAAATAATCATGCTTTAATCAGAATTAATCAAGTAAGCATAAATACTAAGCATGAATAAGTAACCATGAATAATCATGAAGGCCTAACTTTCCATTCCATTTCAACCATTGATGCCCACAAAGTGTTCCCGGGGAACGCTTTCAATACGTACCTGATAATATTCTGATTTTCCATGAGTTGGCCGATTGCATGAAGTCCGTTGAGCAGGTCCTAGATCTGCACTTGTAACCCACTAGCGGATTCACCTTCTTATATCATAATATTATAGAGTTTGTTGAGCAGAAGGTCATGCTTGCTCACTTTGGTGTCGAAGGTCCCCTTAGGCAGCTCGATGTGTTTATCCCACAAGTCCTTGGCGCTTATGAAAGGACCGACTAGTTGACTTCCTCCTTGGTCAACCCACACTGGAGCATTTGGGTTGCTTTGGCATCGGCTTTAATTGTCTTCTTTGTAATTGCATCCCACTTTTCACATGACTGTGGGAGGCCATCGTTATCTGTGGGGATTGTGAATATGGTCTGCATTATAATCTACATTGTCAGTAGTAACCCTAGAGTCAATTATGTGATGATTGACTAGGGACTTTTGTATCATATTCTATTATTAATAAAGGCAAGGTTTTTTATTATTATACTTACTTTGTATTTTTGCCAAATAACTAAGTATAATAATGACTTTGGGTAGCTAGTTCTAATCTACATCATATTGATTGTTTGAATCGATAATGAGATGATGTAGAGAACACTACGCTTAATCATTCCAAGTCAAGCATTAATATTCAGGGATGATGTTAATGCGTTGAGACTAGCATATGGGTTAGCTGGATGACTTGATCTCACAAGTTATAGATATGGGATATCGAGTTGACATATGGGTATACATTAGAGAATGTATACTGAATTGACTCGCCATGAGAAAGTTTCATGGATCGTTATATAAGTGTCATAAACTTTCTCATGTGACTATTGGCATAAATAGTCCTTAGGCCTGAAGTCACTATGATTCCCTACATAAGGAGTTATGTACTTTGGTATTGTTAAACGTCACCCGTAATAAGGTGGACTATAAAAGCGATCACTAGGTATGTATCGAATTATGCGGAGGGATATGAGTGATATAGATGGGATCTATCCCTCCCATGTAACGAGAGTGATATCTTACGGCCTCTTGATAGAGTAGGACCACAAAATGTATGACCATGCTCAAATGAGTCAATATGAGATATTAAGCTCATTTGCTTGAGTGAGTCTACTTTGAGATCAAGAAACACAAAGATTGATAAGAGGATGACACAGTCTATGCCTCATTAATAAATCTAGATATCGAGGATAAAAGGACATGGTCATACATTATCGTAGTCATGGAGGTTATGTCGGATCTCGACATTTTTATCACTTGGGTAGCAATGATGTATTGCTAGATGCCGCTCATTGCTTATGTTTCTAAAATAGATTTTAAAGACATTGCCAACATTACAAGAACATATTGGGTCACACACAAATAACACTCTATTTGGAGATAGGTTCATTTTAGTTTAACTAAAGAAACAATTAAGCTCATTGGATGGCCTAGACTTGAGTTAGTCTCAAGTTGGTTGAATTTAAGTTAGACTCAAATTAAACCAAGTTGGATTTTGATTCATCATGCATGATTAATGTGGATTAATCATGCAATTAAGAAGAGGAAGTTACATGCATAGAAGTTATCATGCATGAGTTGAATTTGAGTTAGACTCAAATTAAACCAAGTTAGATTTTGATTTATCATGCATGATTAATGTGGATTAATCATGCAATGAAGAAGAGGAGGTTACATGCATGGAGGTTATCATACATAATTAATAGGATTAATCATGCATTGATGAAAGAATATCGAAAGCCTAAAAACCTTTGGTATTCATAACATGAGTATAAAAGAATGCCTCTTTCACAAATTCACTAGTGTTGTTCTCTTCTCTTGCTTGGTGATGTGTCTTCCGCAAGTATACGGAATGTCGTCAAGTAATAAAAGATATCGAATCCACAGAGACCGTGGAATTGATCACTAATCTAGTACAATAAGAGTGGAGAGATCACTTATGTTGAGTTGGTGTGGGGAAAAGAGAGTGTAGTCGAGCTCCTAAAACCTCAAACAGAGAAAAATCAACTATGACAAATTTGGAGAGTCGATCCTAGGACTTCAGATTCCTCGAGATGATATTTGATTGACTACGGATCCTTCACCATTCCTCAATATATGCACATTTGCAAGGATGCTAACCAATGTATCCAATTAGACCTCGTCAGGTTTTCTTAGAATGAATTCAATGGCGTTCTAGCATTATGATTGTCAGTTTGACATGACCCCAAATAGCCTGGTTATGGCTTTTCCGCTGTCACCCGGGTACCCCAGCATACTACTAGTGTCCTACCCTCTGTCACAGGGTATCCATTTAAGAATCTCTCTCTAACAATCAATAATCATTAGTTATCCCTCATAAAGATTCATTATAGCCTAAAGATTTCTTCAGAAGGTTCGATTAAAGGTTAACCTTCTGTCACAAGGCACCCCGGTCATACGATCCTAAGCATCCTTAAAATCACAATTCATCCTTATCCCCATAAACTCAATACCATTCATAGACATATCATCAAACAAGCACAAGATACAAATCCATAAAGTAATATGAACATATATATCATTGAACATGGTAAACAACAAATCCATATGTACAATCAACCATAACACCCGATTCCTCCTACATCCTAGAATCTAGAGGACTACTCCATAACAGAGAGATTACAACTCGAAGAAGATGTGAAATAATACATTTTAGATCCTAAAATCTAAGATAGAAATAAGGAAGTAAAACTTATCAATGAAGGTCTTCTTCTCCGCTTTGTAATCCCCTCATTGACGGTGGACAGAGGCGATAGAGTAATCCTGGACGGATGGATGGATCGTCGATTCTTGCTCCGGAAAGTGGCTTCGGTGGCTCTCAATCACTCCTAGGGTCTCTCCCAAGGTCTCCCCCATTTCTTAGGGCTCTTAAGGAGGGTATTTATAGCTCTCTCACACAATAGGCACGCCTTCGTCACACGGTCGTGCCTGAGAAACACGGCCATGTGCTGTCGCTTCTCTAGAGAGTAGATACGACCGTGCTTAGGTGGCACGGTTGCGGCCTGTCTTTGCTCTGGAATCTGGCATGGTCGTGCCTGTGAGGCACGGCCCCACAGCTGCGGTTCTAGAAAAATGGCACGACCGTGCCTGTGGGGCGCAGCCAGAGGCAGTCGTGGCTCTAGAAAAATTGGCACAGTCATGCCTGTGGGGCACGGCCATACCCTGGCTGAATGCTGGAGCGAAGGCACGGCCCCTGACTGTTGTTCTTCTGGTGCAAAGCACGACCGTGCCCTGGGGTACGGTCCTTGGAGAAATGAGACACGGTCATGCCTGGGAGGCACGGCCCTGTCTTGCCTTGTCTTCAATTAGTTCTCCGTTTCACCTTTTTCGCTCCATTTTTATCTTGCAAATACATAAACACACAAGCAGACCTCCGAACTAGAAAATGGAGAAAATTATGCCTAATGCACAGATAAAGGATGCAATGAATGTAGGAAATAGCATGAAGTACAGAAAGATGTGTAATTAAAGCATAAGAAACATGTGTATACCCTACGCACATCACTTGGCCGAGATTCACAAGTAGGTTGCTAGCACAACTAAGCTTCTCCAAATTTCTGCTATGAAAATTTTGATTTTGTCATATAGGATTCCCAATACACATATCCACCTGTGTCTTGAGGTGGTACTCTATTCTACCTTTCCAGTAGATGATGTCCTCCCCAGAGAACAAAGGTTGTCTGGTGATGTTGTAGCCTTCCAGATGGGCCATAGAAATCTTGCACATAAAATACAAAAAAAAATATACCAAGACTTGGTTTGGATTAGTAATGCAAGATAAAACTAATAAGATTAAACATTAGAGTGAAAATAAAAATCGAAAAACTTCTCGATCAGTGGTTGCACTGAGATTGAGCACCCCAATACCAATTATAGGATCGTTAGGAGCGCTAGAGGGGGTGAATAGCGCTTTTGAGCATTTTTTCAAAAAATCCGTATAACTTGCATATGTAAAACAGAATTAGCAGCAGAAAATAACACAAATGACACGGATGGTTTTACTTGGTTCATAACCACAGGCTACTACTCCAAGACCCACGATCAGAGATCATTTTAGACAGACAATCCACTAAGTAACTCCCCTCTTACGAAAGAGAGTTAAGCGCTTTACAAAAATAAGTAGGATCGGTAACAAATCTACTGATCTAAAACTTAAATATGAAAGCAAAGCGCTAAATAGTTATACCACAGAGTATGGATGTGCATACTTTGATGCAACTTCTCAGCATGACAATAGCGTTCTGGATGAAATATCTTCGTGCAGACAATCGTCATTGAGTCGTAATCAGTTGCTCCTAGGGTTCTCCCTTGAGGCTGCTTATATTAAGTTATCCGGGCACATGGAAGTTTTTTCGGGCACCTCCACATCGTCCTGTCGATCCACTTTCAACGCTGACTCCGCACTTCTAAGTGCCTGTATCCCTTTTTGAGCGTCTGTTTGCTGACGTGGAGGTTGTCGGATCAACCTTAACTCCACAACGTCTTATCCAGATCCAAACGCCTGGAACCTTTCCGAGCACCAAGAGGCTGAGGTGTCCTGACCACTGGGACTTTTCCATCTCACCTGCCTCATTGGTCCGTTCTGCTAACATCTGATCACCTGAAACAAATCCAAACACTTGGACCATCCGATAGCCTGGATCTACATAAGGGTGCCCAAAACATAAAGTTTTAGCCTCTCCTTTCCTACATTACAAGTAGTCCAAAATCCAAAGTACAAGAAGGAGCACCTACTGTTTTGGTCTTGACTTCAGGTTTACAGTGAAATCCTGAATCAGATCGACGCCGACTATTTCCCTTATTGAGAACGCGTCCTCATGATAAGTTAGGGTTTGTATGCATTTTAATCGATTCATTTTTTGAGTTTTTGCATGAAAATAAATTGCATAATGAATCGATTTGATCATGTTTGTGATATATTGCATAAATTGAGGTTTAATTATAATTTCCATGATTTATTGGAAAATTTTATATTAATTGAGTTTAACCGATTGTAGGGCTCAAATTGGACCAAGATTGAGCTCAACCACGATCAAATCGAGCCAAGTTTGCTCAAATTGATCAAGCCACATTTAGGACATGACCTAACTCAAGCCCGATCAAGATCCATCAGTTTCCATAAACCCTAAGCTTCCCTAAAGCCCCAGATCAAGTTTTCTCCATCGGATCAGAAATGGACGGCTCAGATTGCTTAATTAATGGCTTGAATAAATACCGAAGGAAAAGGGATGAATAGTGGTTGCATCGTTCCCGACCACGACACTCTGCTCGGCGACGTACCTATACAGCGAGCCTCATCCACTCAAACCTACTCCGTTGTGTTCCTTAATCCCTAAGGAGTCTGAAGCCGATCGATTGGGTGAAATCCGGCAGCTGGATGAGGCGCGATGGCGAGGATTTCTCCAGCGGCCATCACCCCTGTTTTCGCTTGTTCCGGCCATCTATAGCGCAATCAAAAGCCGTAATTCTTTGAGGGGTTCTCTGAGGATAGTGAAGCATTCCGGAATCACCAGCAAATCAATTGGAGTAAGTAGAAGTCACAGAATCCAGTTTTTGTCAGCTGAAACGCATTTGCACAGCATTCTATTCTTGTTCCGGAGAGGATTTCTTTGGGATTTCGGGGTGCTGGCAGCGAGCAAACCACACGGCGACCATCTTCAGATTCCAAAGGAGTTATTGAAGCTACATTGTGGATTCAATAACTTGTTTGACACCAAGTTGAGAAGAAACAATAGAAAAGGGGAAGGCTGGATTCATTTCTATGTTTCTGAAACTTCATTTCTGATTACTGCTGTGTTTTCAGTTCTGTCATTTACTTTTCTGAATTCTTTGTTACTCGAGAATTTGTCAACAAATCTTTAATTCTGGTTAATTGATCAATGCTTAGCTATTATTGGATGTCTTGTTCTATTTAGAGTGTTCTTGGATTCATTTCAAATTCACATGAGTCAGATTTCCTTTTCCTGAAACTCTAATTTTTCTATCACTGTTCCATATCAGGTTGAGTCAGTGTATCAGGTTTGAGTTTGTTTAGTTTAAGCATTTGTTTGTTTGTGTTAGTTAATTGTAGCTAATAGATCATATTGAATCTTTGCTTGATCTTTGCAAGCTAGATTAGTTTCCTTAAAACTCATTTTCTTGTCTTAGTTTGGCTTTTGAATTTCCTAATTTCTTACATTGCATTTCTAGGTTAGGGATAATTTGGTTTCAATTGCATTTCATTAATTCATTGCATTTTCATTTGCATTCCATTTGAAAACATTTACATTTCATTTGGAAAACATCAAGACACCCATTTACATTCGAAAAACCCAAAAAGAACGACACACGAGCTCGATTTAAATGATTTTCTATTAGCTTTTAGAAAAATATGACTCGAGACCCCTATACTTCACTTGTTTTGTATCCATTGTGGGTTTTTGATAATTTAAATCAATTTGCAATCCTAATCGTGACACATCAAATCTAGGATTGTCAAATTTTAGCGTCGTTGCCAGGGAACACTAGTAGAAATTGTTTGATTTGAGCTTATGTATATTTTTAATTTCCTTTATTGTTACTTTGATCATTGTTGGTTTATAAAATGTATGGAAACTCATTTTACCAACAACCACCTTGTCAATAATTTCAACAGTAAAATTTTTATTTGCAGGAACCTTATCAAGATTTTCAGCAACAATTGCAAGGTGAGCAACCTCAACATCAACTCCAACAATCTTATCAATGTTTTCAACAAGTTAATCAACAATTTCAGTATCAAGATCAGAATTTTCAGCAACAATACAATAATTTCATCATTCACAACCTCAATACTCAAACTATCACAACCAGAATTTTAGCACCCAAACCAGAATTTTCAGCAATTTTCTAACAACTTTCAATAGCCCCAAAATTAGAGTTTTCAAAGCAACAATTTTCAACAATATTCATTGAACTTTCAAGGAAATTTTCAGCATCAAAATCAATCAATTCAACCCCCAAATCAATTCCAACAGCAGGCATATCAAAATGGATAGAATCCACAAAGTTTTCAGCTTTCTTTTCAGCAGCCCATCTCATTTCAAGATCAACAAAACTCAAACTTAAACCAAGACGACTATAAGAATTCTAGTGAGTTTATTCAACAACAACAAATGATGGAGTTAATGCAGCAAATGTTACTGCAACAACAAAATTTAATACAACCTTGCAAAATCTTGAAAGGCAACTTGGACAACTTGCAAGTAGCATGAATCAAATGCAAGCTCAAGGATCTAGTCAATTACCTTTCAAGATCAACAAAACTCAAACTTAAACCAAGACGACTATATCAACAACAACAAATGATGGAGTTAATGCAGCAAATGTTACTGCAACAACAAAATCAACAAAGGACTAATACAACCTTGCAAAATCTTGAAAGGCAACTTGGACAACTTGCAAGTAGCATGAATCAAATGCAAGCTCAAGGATCTAGTCAATTACCTTCTCAAGAAATTCCAAATCTTGAAGAAAATTTTAGTGAAATAATTTTGGAGAGTGGGGAGTCTACTTCAAGTCCAAGCACTCAAAAATCAGATTCTCATGAAGAAATTCCAGTAACTTATTTTCCCACCCAAATCACCCTGAAATGGACTTTACAATAGTTAATGGTGAACAAAATTCAAAAGACACAGTGTCACAGGTTGATTTCAGTATAGATAATGTAGAGGATGCATTGGCTATTGAGGAAGCTAATATGGAGCTTAGTTCTGATTTACTTGCAGTTGGAGATGACCACATGAGTGTAAGGGATGATACTGAGCCTCAAAGACCACCATTATTGATTGATATATTAGAGGATTCAGAGGACAGGTATGTGAGTGTAGGGGATTGCACTGAGTCCCAGGGATCACCCATATCTACTGAGCAGTCACAGTTAGAATTGAAGCATTTACTAGATGATTTGAAGGATACTCATTTAGAAGAAAATCAAAGTCCACCAATTTTTATTATCCAAACTTTAGAATCAGATAAGGAGAAAAATTTATTGCAAGTGCTGAGGTAGCAAAAGAAAGCTATAGGGTGGACATTGGATGATATGATTGGGATTAATCCTACCATTTGCATTTATAAAATTTATTTGGAGAAAAATATGAATTCAAAGAGAAAACCACAAAGGAGGCTCAAACTACTAATTTTTTGTATCATGAAGAAAGATGAGTGGGTGCCTACATGAATGAAAAATACATGGATATACAAGATTATTTTGTACAAAATAAGGCTTAAATTGATTAAAGGATTATGTCTACCGGCTCATAAAATACTTTGAAGAAATAAAGGAGCTAGAGGTGGATGGTGTGGACGTTATAGATGCTATTTACCCAACTTAAAGGGGAGTTTTTGCCACTTTACACTTTCTTTTCATTGTTAATATCATATTTAGTTTTTATTTTTTATTTTCAGTTTAAATCAGTAATAAAAAGTCATTTTTATGAGCATTTTTGGTTAGATAACTCATTGTGAATACCATTGCAAGCATGGTTTAGGATATGGAATAAGTGTATCTCCCCTAAGACTTCTTTACATCATGTTGGAAGCTCTTGAAAGTGAGTTAAATTTGATTGATTATCCTAGGAATTTAAGTCCATGGATGAACATTTTTGATCACTTGGATTACCCTTAGTGATGGAACCTAGAATGATGAAATTGAGATAATGTGATTTTTCTACCTAGTGAGGTTATACATTTTATGTGATGTACTTAGGTGATTGTCACTCTAGAACTTGCTTATATTCTTTCAAGGTTATATTTTCTATGATGGGTCCACATTTATATAGGTTTAAAAATTTCTCCCATAAACCATACAACTTCATGCTTCATCCATGTTTAACCATTTTTCTTTAACATTTTTCATCCACATTTTCGGTTCAATTTTTATGCTCTCTTGGATATGGGTATTATTGATTGTTATTGATGTGCCTTTGCCTGAGACAGTCAAAGATTTAAGTGTGGGGAGGATGTGTGAAATTTTGAAAAAAAAAATTTGAGAAAAGAATGAGAAATGTGTCAAAGTTGGATTGCTTGTGCCATTTTTGGGGTGTAGCAAGGTGCCAATGGAAATGTTGTTTGAAGCAATTCAGATCTTCATTGTTATTTGATGCTACGATGGTTTTTCTGAGGAGATTTGATGCTGTGAAAATTTTCAAGAAAATGGAAGTTAGCAAGTGTCCAAGTTGTGAAAAGAAGGATGACCAAAGGTGTAAATCAGTTATGACTTGATTTAGTGGCCGAATTTGGGCACAAAAAGGAGTCACAGAATGTTCAGAATTGATAGAGAAAAGGTGAATTTTAAAGAGTAGGAATTGAGCTTGTGAACTAATTGAAAATCAAGTGTTAACCCATATTGTGCCAAAGTAAAGAACTAATGTGCCATTTTTGAATTTTGGAGTTTTTGTGGAGCTGTTTCAATGGAAATTGAATGAGTTATATTGCTGGAAATGTGTTGAATCTAGAAAGCTAGAGAATTCAGAAGAAAAGTGATACGTGTGGCTTAGATCGTCGTTGTAAAATAAGCATGTCAATTTAATTAGTACCGAATCCCCTAACTAAAGTAGTATAGGGTAACTCGAGTCGTCTCCCAAACGATTATAGTCGATGTATGTTAATTCTAGATATTATTGAAATTGGAGATTTGGATTTCCTTTTGTATTGGATGGGGGGTTGTTGTTTTGAGTTCTAAATATAAAGAACAAAAAGAACATGAAGCATTGCTAATAGAGTTGCGAATACTAAAGTGCTGAAAATAAATTGCATTAACAAAGTAAGGAAGTGCGTCAACAAAGTAAATAAATGCATCAACAAGTAAACAAAGGAAAACTAAGAACAATCAACATCCAAAACTGTAAGGAAAATTTAAACAAACATCTAATGTGCAGAATTTAATCTAAGCTGATAAATAGACAGTAAAATGACTCTCCCAATGTCCCTGGCCGAAGGTGGAAGCGAAGCGGCAAAACTCCACGGAAGGATGTGGCGACGATGGAACCCCCAACTCCGATGCAAACTTCATGTGGTTGAAGCGGTAGGTGAAATGGTATAAAGGAACAAGGAACCCCCTTGACTCCTTGGTGGAAGGAAGATGGTCGGATTTGAAGATGGAACCCCCGTTGACTTCTTTCTGACGGTGGTGATGGGTGCGGATGATGATGACGGTGAAAGGAAAGTGGCGGCTAGCCCCTAGGTCAGGTCCAAAGGGAAGAATACCCTTTTCTTCACAAAAATCAACTTTTATACCCCCAAAAGCTACTCCGCGACGCGCCCGTGCCTCAAGGCACGGCCTGGGATAAGCACCCCCCTGGAAACAAGGCACGAGCGTGCCTTATAGGCACGGCCCCCCTGTGAGAGGCAAGGCACGCCCCTGTGAAAAGAGGCACAGATCCGTGCCTCTTTTGGCACGACCTGGAAAAGTGAGACACGGCCTGGACTTGTGAGGCATGGCCTGGTCATCAAAATTGATACCGTATGATGGGGCACGACCGTCGTGCCTCTGAAGCACTTCAAATGACCTCCAAACACATCAAAATATGGTTTAACTTGATCCAACTTCATAACCTTTAAGTATCCTACAAAAACACATTAAAAATGTGCCTCATGATTCAATCTCATATCTGTAGGAATAAGTAATATGGTCCTGACATGAGACCTCGACTAATAACATGTGTTAATACTCAATAGTTACACAACGTTAGATTCGTCCCAAAATTTGGAATAAAAACCATAAGTTCCTTCAGAATATGTGTTAATAAATAGAACTATAAAAATGAATGTGATCAATTCCCCCACACTTATTCTTGCACGTCTCGGGCAAGGAAAAAAACTAACATCTCCCTAAGTAACTCATATCAATACTTCAAAGAAAGTAAAAGGTAGTTACTTAGGCTTATCAAGTTTTCATAGATCAAGGCATAATGAGATCCAATTCACACACAAGTCAACAAGCATGGTGATTTCAAGCACATGATTAAACTAAACTTGATGTAATCCTCACAAGGTATATGGTGGCGCTCTCACTCTCAATAGCATGTATGTAAATGGAGTTCCCACTCAATGCAACTCATGATGTTTCACTACCATATGCTTGCTTGTCTCCTAATCTCCACCACTATAAACACAAGTATCCATGACTCCAAAGGCTTATCATCTCAATGAAGAACAACTCATGTAAATCACAATGAAGCACAAGAAACAAGAACATATAAAGAGATGATATGAATGTGGAAAAAGAAGACATAAAATAATGAACTGTTATGATGTTAAACATGCTCATTAATAATGCTTACAAGAAATCCACTTCCTTCTCCCTGAAAGAAAAAACAACTCTCCTCCTCCCTTGGATGCACATCCAACTCGCTAATCATCATCAAACACTCCACTTCTAGAAAAATTGCACATCATATCAATGATCTTATTATTTTTTTTTCAACAACAATTTTTTTCAATAATTTTTTTTCTTTTCATTTTTTTCTTTTTCCCTTTTTTCAGATTTTTTTTGGAATGTTTTTTCTTTTTTCTTTTCATTTCTTTTTTCCATTATTTTTTTTTCCAATGTAAAGAGAATAAAAACCTATCTAAAAAAATCAGGATATGATGTGCTATCCATACAAGTCTCTCAACAACACCCATCAAATCTTTCTAAACAAAAATATGGCTTCAAAGAAAATAAAACATGGTTCAACCATGGTGATCAAGCACGGCTCACTTATGCTATCGATTATATCTAGCCTCTTTTTTTTTAAACCACTTCTTCTTCTCCTCATTTTCTTTCAATCACATCTCCTCTCCTCCTTCCCCATACTTAAAATTTGAACCACATCTTCTCTCCCACACTTAAAATTTGACCGTCTTGGGCAATACATTTAACAAGATAATAATAAATTATTTCAGTCAAGATATACCAAAGAAGGGTATATGTATGCCTCTTTTTAATCAATTGGCAAGATATCTCAACTTCCATGTTTCTTTGGTCTTTGTCTTGTAAGGAGACATTGAGGATTTCCAACTCCATCCCCTTTTAGTTTAGCTCCTCCTCTACACTCTTTCTAGCTTGAACTTTGCGTTGGGGAAATGGCAAAGGTATCCTTGGCTCTTGCTCTTGCTGTTCTAGAAATTTTTGAGCTGACTGAGAGGCTGAAATTGAGGTTGAATTGTTTGCTAGAATTTCCTCAGAAGTGTGGTTTTCTTCTAATTCTTTAACTGAAATGATGGGATCAACTAAAGTGGGGATTGTGCTTGAATTTTGATCAAGGTTAGCTGTTGGAAATGCTTGAAATGGGTTGTTCTGAGCTGAAATTGGAGCTGCTAGAAAGTTTTGCTCTAAATCTGAATTATTTTATCCTTGAGCTGAAATTGAGTTCCCACTTCGAAGAGTTATTGCGCTAACATTCCCTTTAGGATTTGGAGTTGTTTGTGAGGGTAATTGGCTTGACCCTTGAGCTTGCAATTGATTCATTCCACTTGTTAACTGTCTAATTTGCCTTTCAATGTTTTGCAAGGTTGTATTAGTCCTTTGTTGATTTTGTTGTTATAGTAAATTGAATTGTTGCTGCTATAACATCTGTTGCATTAACTCCTCCATCTTTTGTTGTTGTACATTGGAAGTATTAGAGCTGCCATAACTTGTATATGGTTTTTTTAGCCTGAAACATGGGAGGAGGTTGCTGAAAATTTTTGAGAATTCTGATAATTCTGTATTGGAACCTGAAATTGTAGATTTTGACTTAGAAATGGCTGAAATGGTTGTTGTGGGTTTTGAAATTGGTTCTAGAGATGTTGTGAGGTTGAAAATTGATGCTGAAAACTGGTTGGAGTTGCTGAAAGGGCTGGTGTAATTATTGCATTTGATTAGGAAATTGCTGAAAGCTCTGAGAAGGTTGTTGTTATTGTAGTGAGGGGCAGATATCAGTTGAATGTGTTGCACTAGCACATATTTCACAAAATTACATCGGTTGAGCTGCTAAGCCATGAAAATTCTGAGGTTGCCAACTCTCTGACCTAAGCTCTAAATCCACTTTAGATTCAGAATATTGGATGTAAGAAGATTGATATGCAAAATCTGGTCCTCGAGAGTTCTATTGTCGTAGTTGAAATTATTGTAGAATGTCATGATACTGATCACTGAATTCTTCTGGGTTTTTTTGTAAAGTGTGGAATATTCTATTAATCTCTGGATCGTCTTCAAGTAATGGCTCCTCAAATGTTCATGTCATGCACTATAGTCTCACTTGAAAGCAAACACATAAACAAAACAACTAGGTGTAGAAATAGTGCACAACAAACTCAAGTATAACAAGGAATTGAAGCAATAAAAGTTATTGAAAATGAAATTAAAAATGAAAAGAAAATAATCAAAATCTAAAACTACCTAACACCTCAATAAATCTCCGACAACGACACCAAAATTGATGCGTGTTCAGATTGTCGTTGTAAAATGAGCACGTCAACTTAATTAATATCGAATCCCCTAACTAAAGTAGTATAGGGTAACTTGAGTCATCTCCCAACGATTGTAGACAGTGTACGGTAATCTTAGAGGTTATTGAAATTAGGAGATTTGGATTTTTAGTTGGAGGGGGGTTTATTGTTTTGAGTTCTAAATCTAAAGAATGAAAAGAACACTAAGCATTGTAAATAGAGTTGCGAATACGAAAATGTGCTGAAGTAAGGAAGTGCATTAACGAAGTAAGGAAGTGCATTAACGAAGTAAGGAAGTGCATCAACAAAGTAAATAAATGCATCAACAAGTAAACAAAGAAAAACTAAAAACAATCAACATCCAAAACTGTAAGGGAAAATTAAACAGACATCTAATGTGCAGAATTGAATCTAAGCTGATAAATGAACAGTAAAATGACTCTCCCAATGTCCCTGGCCGGAGGTGGATGCGAAACGACAAAACTCCACAGAAAGATGCTGCGACGAATGGAACCCCCAACTCCAATGCAAACTCCGTGTGGTTGAAGCGGCAGGTGAAATGATATGAAGGAATAAGGAGCCCCCTTGACTCTTTGGTGGAAGGAAGATGGTCAGATTTGAAGATGAAAATCCCTTTGATTTCTTTCCGACGGTGGTGATGGATGTGGATGATGATGATGGTGAAGGGAAAGTGGCGGTTAGCCCCTAGGTCAGGTCCAAAGAGAAGAATAACCTAATCTTCATAAAATTCAACTTTTATTCCCCCAAAAATAGCTCCGCGACATGGCCATGTCTCAAGGCATGGCCTAGAGAAGGAGTCATTCTGCAAAAGAGGCATGATCGTGCCTTGTAGGCACGACTTAGAGAAAGTATTCTTCTATAAAAGAGGCATGGTCGTGGCTTGAAGTCACGACATTCAGAGGAAACCCTTCTGCAGAAGAGGCACGGCCTTATAGGCACGGCCCAAAGTAGGAAGCATTCTGTGGAAGGCACAATCGTGCCTTTTAGCATAGCCTAGAGAAAGAATCCTTCTACACACCCTGAAGCAAAGTTGTAGATCATGAAGTTATCTTCATTTTGGTAGTGGCACTGATGGGAAACACTAGAAAATCTGTTCCGGTGAATTCTTGCAGAACAAAAATTTTTCTGGAAACGGATTTAAGTTGCCCTCATAGTCGATCAAACAAAGTTTGATCGACGCATTTAGATCATTGGGCTCTTGTGTTTGGTTTTTCAGGATCCAAGATAAAAGGAACAATTTAATTATAGCGGAAACATTAAATTATACCTTTTCTTCGGGATGTCTAGAAGGAGGTGGATGACCCCTCGATCTTCTGCTGTATATCCTCTCCTCTTCTCGAACGTTGTGTGGACAACGATCCTTCGAGATGATTCCACCAAGTCTCTTCTCTCCGATGGCAAGCAAGCAAGCAGCCTTCCTTCCTTTTCTTCTTCTTCTTCTTCTCCTTCCTTCTTCTTCCTGGCCGCCGGCCCTAAGCCAAGAGATAGGGAGTGATCCGGCCCTAGCAAGGCTTAGAAGAGGATGAACCGAAATCAAAGGGGAGGGATGGAGAAGAACCGAAATCCGGCCCTAAGAGAAGGGAGAGGGGGGTTGTGGCGGCGGCAACAAAAAGGGAGAAAGAACTTTGGTGCCGCCGGCCCTAGGGGGAGGAGAAAGGAATTAGATGTGTTCTTTTGCCTCCCTTTTAATAAGTTTCCATTATATTAATTTTGTTCTTATCTTTAACAAAATCTTTTAATTATATCTCGCTAATTTTTAACGAGATTCCATAATTAATATTTTGTTAATTTAACAAAATTAATTCATAAAATTTTATAATAAAATTTTGTACGAGAAGAGACGAAATTTCTTAGCGGAAATTCTTTTAAAAAATTTCTTAATTTTTATCAGAATTTTTGTCGGAAAAATTCTTAATAAAATTTCAGAAATTTTCTTTTATAAATAGAATTTCCTATCCAAAATTTCTCACAGAATTCTCCCAGAATTCTTCAGAATTCTTTCGGAGGTCTTCCAGAATTCTTCCGGAGGTCTTCGAGAATTCTTCCGAAGGTCTCCAAAGGTCTTCGAGAATTCTTCCGAAGGTCTCCTAGAATTCTTCCAGAGGTCTCCCGAGGTCTTCAAGAATTCTTCCGAAGGTCTCCAAGAGGTCTTCAAGAATTCTTCCGAAGGTCTCCATGAATTCTTCCTGAGGTGGATTCGAGGATTTCCAGAGGCTACAGTAGGGACCTAGAGGAGGAATTGGTTTTGGTCTCCTGATGGGCTTGAGCTTCCCATGTTCTTCCTGAACACACAGCTTAAGTCCATCAATAATAACTCATTCCACTAGAGAGTTATTATTGCACTACCGCACCAATCCCATATTACAATATGGGCTCCTTCTTACTATAAGTACATTAATCTCCCTGTGTTTAAGATATCGTATGTCCGTTAATTAAATGAGTTACTGACAACTCGAATTTAATTAACTTCTAATCCAAGAGTAGTACCACTCAACCTTATTATCATGCGGACAAAGTCCACCTGCAGGGTTTACATGATAATCCTTATGAGCTCCTCAAGGGGACATCATCAACCTATATTTAGGACACAGATTCCTTCTATAATCAACAACACACCATGTACATAATACTACTTCCCAACTCATCGGGCCTTTTGATCTATCGCACTAGATCTCACCCTTTGATGAATCAAAGAAATATATACTAAGTACATGTGTTTGTTATTATATAGGGATTAAGAGCATGTACATCCATAGTAACAGAGGTTTAGTTCGATTATATAGTCAGTATAAATCGAACAATCCTCAGATGGTCCTGCTCAATACACACTTAGTGTACTAGTGTAATTTTATAGTCAAGACAGACTAAGACCAAATTACACTACAACCAGTCCAATGGTTTGTCCAATCCATCTTGGTTGTGAACACTGTTTATAATTTATAAGGAACTGATAACATGGTCTTCTGTGTGTGACTCCGCACACCATGTTTATCTACAATATAAATTAAATGGACACTTGCATAAAATTAAATGCAAACATTGACCAAATGTGATTCTTATTTCAGAATATTTATTTACATAGATAGCTAGGATTCTGGTATACATCCCAATATTATGATGACATGGCACAAAGTCAAGTCAAACTTGACTCCCAAAGTTCTCCTTCTCAAGTCAAGTCAAACTTGACTTCTAATCTTCCAAAGTTGATCAAATCAACTCCACTAGTCTAGTTTGGATTACACTTAACCCAACTTGATTCATCACATGAATCTAATCCTCTTGGTTCATCATATGAACCTAATCTCCACCTAATTGTCCTTTGTGTGTGACCCTATAGGTTCTTGTAACATTGGCAATGCCCTAAACTCATTTAGGTGCATAAATAATGAGTGGTATCTAGCAACACATCACTACTACCCAAGTTACAAGAATGTTGAGATCCAACATCACCATTGTGACTACTAATTGTGACTCTTCACAATATGTGACAAATATCCTTCTATCCTTGATATCATGATTGATTAAACCGAGGTATAGACCGTGTCATCCTCTAAGCAATTTATGTCTTGAACTCCAAGTAGACTCACTACAATCAAACGAGCTCAACATCACATGTTGACTCATTTGAGCATGGCCATGCACTTTAGTGGTCTCACTCTATCAAGAACTATGATATCACTCCTGTTATATGGGAGGGATAGATCCCATCTACATCACTCACATCCCACTACATAATTTGTTACACACCCAATAATCGCCTTTATAGTACACCTAGTTACGGGTGACGTTTGACGAAGCCAAAGTATGCAACTCCTTATGTTGGGAACCATGGTGACTTCAGGTCCAAGGACTAATAGTCATACTAATAGCCATATGAGAAAGTATATGACACTCATATAACGATCCATGATACTTTCTCATGGCGGGTCATTCAGTATACATTCTCCAATGCATACCCATGTGTCAACTTGATATCTCATATCCATGACTTGTGAGATCAAGTAATCATGTTGACCTACATGCTAGTCTCGTCGCATTAACAATGTCCCTGAACGTTAATACTCAACTAGAAATCATTTAGAGTAGTGTTCTCTATATCATCTCACTATCGATTCAACCAATCAATTGATATAGATACGAACGATCTACTCAAGGACATTATTATACTTAGTTATATGGCACGAATATCAAGTAAGTATAATAACCACAAAATACCTTTATAAAATGTAGAAATATGATACATGGAGTCCATACAACAATCATCAAATGATTGGTTCTAGGGATCTCACTAACAGGTGAGACACGACCTTGCAATGTGAGGCACGACCTGGACTTCAAAATTGATCCATATGATGGGACATGACCGTGTTGGCCTTTGAAGCACTTCAAATGACCTCTAAACACATCAAAATGTGCTTCAACTTGATCCAACCTCATGCCTCTTTACGTATCCTACAAAAAAATATTAGATTCAACCCCGTATCTGTAAGAATAAGCAATATAATCCAAAATGAGTTCATACTCGTAAAATGTGTTAATACTTAATAGTTACGCGATGAGAGGAGCAAAAATATCAAGTATTAGAGCTAAAATGAACTATAAAAATGCATGTTATCATCGAACCGAGAGCAATGCCGCCGATCTTGTTTGCTTGGCGATCGCCGAATGGATGCTTCGTAGGGCCGCGTGAGATCCTATGTGAACATCGAATCGCGCGTGAATATCCCGGTGGCTCTCATCCTTGCGGCAAAGAACAGGGTGTCACCGCTTGCGCGCTGGCGTCGCCGGTCTCCATCCAGCCGCGATGCCCTCCCTCTACTCTCCCTCTACTTAGAGGCCCTGTCCACGAGCCCGTCCTCTGCTGGGTGTCGTCGGAAAGGGAGTCGTGTCCTTCTGTGCTACCGCCACCGCCGAAACGTCGACTGATTGGAGCCGCCTTCGCTACCGGAACACCGGTTGTTTGTGGTCGGCAACAGGGGAGGAGAAGTTTCTATTTAGGCAGTATGGGAGAGGAGGAGATACTTTGGTTTTGTTTTTCTTTACGGGAGCGATTTGTGAAATTGCTACCGGAATAACCGTTAATTGTTATCAGAAGTTTTTCGTCAAGGTGTTGTTGTTCATCCCTGATCATTTGATGACTATCTATAGTCCTCTCGAAAACTTACGAAATTTTTCGGAGAACATTCCATCAACGTCTGATAGGTTCCGACAATTTATCCTAAATCGGTGGTCAAAGGTTGACCACCGATAACTACACCGGGAATACGATTTCATGTGATAGTTAGAAGGCCCCGGAACAATCATGACAAACATTGTTGCTTGGTTTCTAGAATAAGGCTTCTCTCGAATCGATCGTTATCGATCATCGGCTAGTACCGAAGACGATGACGCAACTCGTGGCTTCCGAAGCCGTCCGAATGAGAGCTTGGCGTGGATCACCAGTAGAGGTGGGACTTCGACGAGGACCGCTCGATTGATACCAACACCGTTCAACATCATCATGAGGTACGTTTAGAATAATTTATTATTCTGAAATTTTTAATTTTCTATCATGCCTTGTACATGTTATTTCCTATTTTACCATACATGTGTTGTAATAATAATTAGCTTAATTATTTATATATTTCCGCTGCACACGTTTGTGAAACATGTAAACACACGCATTGCACCTGAACGATCTCAACAATGATTGGGCCACCAACGCACGATTCACGTTATAATGAGGAGCTACAATGCTTTGAAAATCGATTAGGGTTTTTGGGCTGAACCGGAGAAGAAATTAACCCAGGCTAAATTGGGTTCAGCCCATGTTCACTATAGTGAACCCAGTTCATTCTTGGTTCAATAACCAAACAACCTCTGATTTGACCCAAACTAGTTTTGTTCATTTCGTCTTCATAAGACGAAGCTTCTCATCTCTTCTGTTCTACCAAAACCTCTTCCGTCATAAACTAAACTAAGTTGATTCAATTTGATTCAAAATCGAATCCATCAATTTGATTCGATCTAAGAATCAAATTCTCAAATTTGTTTTAAGTCTTTTGGAGAACTTGTAGTGTATGTGACCCAATAGGTTCCCGACTATGTTGGTCGTCCGTAATCAACCATTAATTATGGAACGATCATGAGTGGCACCTAATAGTACATCATGACCCCCAATTGATCGAAAAATCAACGATTGATTCCAGAACACTTCTAAACCTTTCAGCAGCTCTAATGAAACATGTCTCGTTCCTTTCATCATCTTATACCCGCTTGGTTTAGGACATGGTCTATGTGTGTCAGTCCTCACTAGGTTGACTACATCACACCTTGCCCAAGCTAGCTTTTTTATCTTGTGGATTCAAGTTACTTGTACATGTGTCCAAGAGTACCGTACTCTTGACATATAATTTTTTGGTCAAAGACTTTTAGTAACAATCCTGACGTGACCGCAGGGTATACGTCTCCTTTTCAAGGAGCGATTAATCCTCTGTGAGTTATTCAAACACCTTCAGACACTTCGACTTATACCCAATCATCCTAGGTCTACACCTCTCGGAGATGTTTGCTTAAGATGTTCTTCGACTTATACCCAATCATCCTAGGTCTACACCTCGGAGATATTTACTTAAAGTATAAGCCTTCATGACCAAGGTGACTGGAATACCACAAGTCAAAGGAAACTCGTACTTAAGTTGCACTGAGATCTTCATTGACATATGTATAGGACCATATGAAGTCTCAAGGCAGGTCACTTAAATGAACTAGTTACCTTAACCAGCATCCACGTTTAACTCTCAACATCCAATCTCTCCAGCCAGCGAGATCAGTTGCTTGGCTAACCATGGAGTTTAAACGTGCTAGTATCAATAGAATCAATGACGTCCGTGCTCATCAATTCCTCCACTAGAGATAATTTCAATACATTCATAATTTCACATATAGAGATGCTCACTAGTTGTGATCAATCACAAATTCTCTCATGCTATAAATCATATTGCGGACATTCAGTGAATAAGTTTAAGATCAATCAAACACATAAAAATGTGTACTCAAATAGTGAATCATTATTTATTCAATAAATAGTATAATCGTAAGGCGATTTCTTTAGGACATCCCTCAACTCTAACACTAGAGGGATCTAAAACCATCCTAGTTAAATAAGACCTGTTTAATTTTATTTTTTTTTATTTTTATTTTGAACTTAAATTGAACCTAGGCTAGTTAAGGACATAAGTTTGATTAATACTTACCCAACCTAGTACTAGGGTAGAGTGAAAGATAGTACGCTAGGAAAATTTGATTTAGGTAGCCAAGTGGGATGAGGAGTACCCTATTTGGTTTGTTTAGCTGAGTGGACCTAACCAAAGCTGCCTCGCCAAACCCTAGACTAGTTAGACCAAAGTCTTTTCCTTAGATTAACTAAGTGTATAATTTCACAAATTAGCTTTGTCTTAGAAAGTGGTCATTGTTTCGATGCTCAAAAAGGCCTCTGTGCCTCGCCACTACCTAGAAGCTAAAACCTGAAATGTATACTTAATTAGTCTACTATTAAACTTGAATCTAACTCAAGGTTAATTAAGTCTTAGAAAATCACACTTTCAATTAATCAAGATAAAATTGAAAAATTATCTCACACAACCTATAGGATTAATTGCTTGATAATCTAAAAATGAGTGAGATGGAAACTAGTAAGTGAATATCAATCTACTTTTTAACTCCAAATTGGATCCAAATCGAATATCTTATATGTAAAAACACAAAGATTTGGACCAATGAATGTTGGATAGTGGATGCTCCAGACACATGACTAGAGATAGATTGAAATTCACAAAGCTTTAAGTTTAAGAACCTAGGATCCGTTGCGTTCAGGAATAATGGAAAACTTAAGATAATTGGAACAGGTAATATCAAACTAAATTTCAACTTCATTATTCACAAAGTATTATTGGTAGATAAATTTGAATTTAATCTATTAAGTATTAGTCAATTATGTAATGCTGGATGTTGAGTTAGATTTACCAAATCCAAGTGTATAATTAAAAAAATTAAAATCCTAATATAACACTTAAGAGAATTAGAAAAATAACATTTATAAAATTGACCTACCAAGCTCCTCAACTAAGTATCTATAGACAAAACAAGAGAAAATTAAGTTGTCGCATAGGAGACTAAGTCACACTCATGTAAGATTCATCTCAAAGATGAGTTAAAATGGCTTAGTTAAGGATCTACCTAAGTTAATTAACTTAGAAAATACAATTTGTAATGTTTGTCAATAATGTAAACAAACAAAATCAATCCACAAAGTAACTAACCTGAACCAAACAAACTCAATACTTGAATTACTATACTTAGACCTCTTTGATTCACATGAGGCTAAATCACTAAGCGGAAATCAGTACTGCTTAGTAATAATTAATGACTACTCTAGGTTCACTTGGATAAAATTCTTAAAAGCTAAGGATAAAACTTATGAAAAATTCTCTAACTTATGCAAACTAATAGAAAATGAAAATGATGTTGGTGCAATTATGCCCATATGTTATATTTTGATGTTTGACACCAATAAACCTTAGAGCACAAGATGAGATATCTAACTTGTGTATTAAGTGTGCAAGAAAGTCCTTACGGAGTAAGGCAAGTGCAGGAAAGTCCTTACGAGGTAAGGCAAGTGGAGAAAGTCCAAGAGGGAGTCTTGGCATGAGGAAGTCCTTGCGGGTGAGAAGACCAGAGGCAAGGCAAAAGGAAAGTCCAAGAGGGAGTCTTGGCATGGAAAGTCTAAGAGGGAGTCTTGGCATAGAAAGTTCTTCTGGGTGAGAAGACCGGAGGCAAGGCAAAAGAAAAGTCCAAGAGGGAGTCTTCCAAGGCATGGAAAGTCCAAGAGGGTCTGGGAGTGAGCTCTTAGCACGGGAAAGCCCTTACGAGGTAAAGCAAATGAAGATCAAGAAGGTCGACGACCAGAGTCTTGATCAAGCGAGGAAAGAACTCGGTAAGATTTCATTTCAGTCATTTTTCACTGACGTTAGTCGACTGAAGGGTAAGTTCAGTCGACTGGCAGCAAGTTATTACGCCTGATACGCCTTTGTAGTCAACTGAATTATTAGCCAGTCGAGTCATTTTTTATCTCAGTCAATTGAATTTTAAGGCCAGTCGATTGAGGAAACTCAAAAGCGAACAGAAACCAGAATGACTCGACTGGTCATCCACACCAATCGACTGAGGTCAAAATCAATCGACTGAGGAAAAAATTCAATCGACTGGATTTTGAATTCTGACAAAAATCAGGCGTGATATCAGCAGTTCAGTAGTCGTTTTCAATGTTTGACCATATCAGTCGACTAGAGTGGTAAATCCAATCGACTGGTGACTTAAAAATTGAACTGGTATAAGAGGTGAGTGCACTTCGTGGAAGACTCATACACAACCCTTGAAGCTCCAAGCTCCTGTGCTCTAGTGATCAAGAAGTGATCTGGTGATCAACCCTAAAAGCTTGGAGCAATCTTGTGAAGAAGAAGAAGCCTTCTATTGTGTAAACATCTTTTCCTTCTTCTTCATTCATGTGCTTGATTTGTGTAAATTGGTGTAACTTGGTATAAGAAGGTTTCTCCGCCTTCGGTGTTTTGACCGAGAAGGAGAGGAATAGTCGAAGAGTGGCTGAGTGAAGATCCTTGGATTAGTCGCCTCAAGGAGGCAGATACCAAGTAAAATACCCTTGTTAGTATTGTAGAGTTGTGAGGGAGTGAAGAGAGTCTTTCCTTCATCGACGAAAGTTCGAAGAGAAACTATTCAACCCCCCTTCTAGCTTCACAAGGACCTTACAAAGGATATAAAAATTAAAAGAATAAGAAGTGACCATGGTGGAGAATTTAAAAATGCTAGGTTTAATGAATATTATCAAGTTAATGGATACCAACATAAGTTTTCTTGTCCTAGAATCCCACAACAAATTGGAATAGTAGAAAGGAAAAATAAAACTCTACAAGAAGCAGTTAGGAAAATGTTAAATGAATACAAATTAACCAACCAATTCTGGACTGAGGTTTTCCACCGCTTGAACCAGTGAGCTGATTCAATTGAAGTCTTGGTGGATGGTGGCAATAGGGTGAGGAGGAAGAACTGAAGTTGGATTGATGATCTCTAAGGCAAGATCGACTAGTCTAGGTGAGATTTTGAATCCAATCGGTTTGATGATGAATGCTTGTAAATCAGTGAGTTGATGAACCTTGCTTTGATCAGTGTGTTTTCTCTAGATCGACAGAGAAGAGTGGAACTAATTGCTAGGGCAAAAAGGCTGATCTGAGGTAAGTATTATTTTAGTTAGGTTACTATTTTAGTTGGTTTGGTTGTTGGAAAATTTCTGATGCTATTAGATTTACTAGCTGATGGAAATGTTTGATAAGCTAGGATTTTATTGGATTTTATGGTTTCAATTTGGATTTCTACATGAAAATAAAATGCTAAATGACATGAATTGATTGCAATTGTGATTTGTTGAATATTTAGATGATTAATTCTAATTTCTGTGATTTAAAAGTTAATTTTACATTAATTGAGCTTGTTTGTTTGTAGGGTCCAAATTGAATTACGATTTAGCCAAATGGAGACCGAGTCAAGCCAAAATTGGTAAATTTGATAGTCCTAAAACATCATGATCAAGAATCGGATCAATTGGAGCTTAATTGGATGAATTGGGCTGAACCTGAGTTAACACGGGCTGAACCAACTTAACCGAGTCGGCTGTGAACAGTGCGCCATGAGATTCACGTTATAACGAGAAAGAATACTGTAGCCAGAATCGCGGACACTGTAGATAGCTTCATTCTCGCCATTTCTTCCCCTGTTTTCAATCTCGCGCAGCGATCCTTAGTTCATTTCCTTTCAAATTTGATTTCCGGATCTCTAAGGAAGATCACGAGTGATGTTCAACTATCATTTCGAAGGAAGATCTGCTGGATGAGGGTTTCTTCAGCTGATTTGCCTCCGCCGCAACTTCTTGATACGGATCTGGAATTCAAGAGAATCAGAGAAATCTGGAGAAATTGAAGGGGTTCTTTGAGTTATCTGGGTTATTTCTGAGATAAAATCACAAACAATCCAGTTCGGTTTCAAGAATTAGCATCAAATCAAGTTTCAAGATGGATTGGCTCTGTTCTGTGTTTCTGCTGAGGGTTTCGGTGTTGCATCAGATCTAATTCAATTCAAAGGTTTCTGAGCTAAGCTTAGTGATAATCTAGTGGGATTTCTGATGATTTTATCAGAACGTGTGTGACGACAAGTTGGAGATGGATTTGGAAGGGATGGAACTGAGTTTGTTTTGTTATTTCTGTTTCAGTATCTGATTTCATTTCAATTCTGATTTTTATTGGTAAACAGATCTGTTAAAGTTTCATCGAGTTCATTTTCATTTGGTTAATTCATCTATTAAAGATTAATTGCATTCCCTAATTCTTAGGTTTACAAATTTACCCGTTTCAGCATTGAGTACTGTTACATATCAGGAATCAGGATCTTGAATCAGAATTGAGTTTACAATTTCTGATTTGTGTAAATTCTGAAATTCTGTCATCAGACTTGTTTAGAAGCTTAATCATGTGTATATTGAATTCATGAATCATGTGTTGAATTCTGATTTCCTGCAATTGATTTGAATTTTATGGGAAAGTGATTGATTCCATTGTATTGAAGGATTCATTATATTTGAATTCATTAGATTAAATATGCACTTGTGATGTTTTAGAATTTAGCACTGTTTTGTATCATTGTTGGAGTTCTAGAATCAAATTGTGTCATGTTTAGCTAAAGAATTGGTGTTGTTGCTAGTTAAATACATTTGCTAGTTGGATTACATTGCCTTAGCCTAGTTTCATTTCTTTCTTTGTTTCATGAATTGCATTTTCTTTAACTGTTGATTTCATTGCCTTGTTAAACTTTTATGCTTGTTAGGTCCATAGCTATTTGTTTCATGAATTGCATTTATGCTTGCATTCTATTTCATTTACTGATTTTAAATTTACATTTTATTTGAAAAACACCAAAACCCTCCATTTCATATGAAAAACTCAAAAATAACGACATCTTAGCTTGATTTAAATAAGTTCTCTACTAGTCCTTGGAAAAATACGACTCGTGGCCCCTGTATTACATTTACTTGTGAGTTAAGGGTTTTCGATTATAAATTCTAATTTGAGGTTCACTCGTGACACTAGTTGTGGGTTGTATCAATGTTCTAGATGTTGAATCAATTGATTTTGGGATTGAGTTTTGAACGTGGATGGATGATACTCTGTTCATGGGATTTAGCATGATAATGTTGATCAGTTTTGGATTTAGGTTGTTAATATATGGATTTAGTTGGACTAGGTTCGTTGGGTGGTTTGTAATGATCTAACAAGGGGGTAAGGTTAATACAACTAATTAATTAATTAATTAAGTTATGTTAACAAGACCCAATTGGTTAGATTAACCAAACCTTGGGTTAAGTTTAATTGAATGAGTGGAATTAAATTATAGAATTTAATTGCTATAATTTAATATAGTATTGTTGTAATAAATATTGTTTTGACGTTTATTGCAGAACCTTGATTTTTATTGGTCCTATTATATACGAAGTTCGTATTTCGGGGGGGTTCTAGTTGCTTACGATCATCTGATCAGGTGGGTACCCTGTACTTGGTCAGTACAGGTTTTCTATTCCAGTGCATATATTGTCATTATCTTGTTTATCCTGTTGATACTCATGCTGTTTGAGATAGTATCTAGTTGATACCTTTGATAATCATTGTTTGATACCTGCTGTTGACCTTATGATGATCTACTGATGTCATGTTTGATACTCTTGTTATCTGTATCATTCATCATGTTGATACTCGTATGACCCATTGCTTGATACATGTTGTATGATCTTTATTTGATCTATCCATGGTTAGATTAGTCTTCACTATGTTATCATGGACATATATTGACCTCTGTTGATTCTGTTGAACATTCTAATTAACTTTAGCTATTACATGTTGGGATGATCATCATACATCCATAATAGTTGTAGGTGTTGTTGTTGTTGGATCTTACCTGACACCGTGTTGTGGTGCCACATAGGTAAGAGGTTGCACTACAGTTGGGTGCGACCAGGACTGACTATATTGCCCTCCTGCCACACTGCCCCTCCCCACTTATTTTTAGTGGTCAGTTGTCGGAGCTATGTAGTTTGTCCTGTTTTGCGCCTCATTTCACTGTGCTCTGAGAGGGTAATTGGGGACGACGAGTGCAGACAATGACGGATATATTGATTGCGTTGATTGATGCATATTACATGCATTTGTTGGTAGGACTATTACATATATGATTGTACTTGATATGATTGTTGCATTGCGTGCCATTACATACATGATTATATGTTATGATTATGATACTTGTTGCACTGTATGATTCTTCCTTAATGGAATCAGTTATTATACCATGTTGTATACCTTGATGTTGCCGAAGCGTTCGCTAGAGGGGGGTGAATAGCATTTTTCGATCTTTCTCTGTGAGATTGTTAGCAGAAGCAAAATAATAATAGTAAAACATAAAGATCAAACGCTAACCCAATTATTTACTTGGTATCCACCTCAACGAGGTGACTAATCTAAGGATCCACACACACAGCTGACGATTCCACTATGAAACAACCTCCTTCTCGAAGCACGCTTCGAAGGCGGAGAAACTTTTACAACAGAGTTCCTTCCTCGTACAAGATTTGTAGTGAAGTTTAGGAGGAAAAGAAAAAGTTTCTACAATGTCAGAGAGTTGTCAGGAAGATGAAAGAATCAAGTATTTTTCTTTGCGATGTTGATCGCTCTTTTTTATAAAATTCAGTGCACCAGTCGACTGCTTCTAGGGTCAATCGACTGATGGGCTTCAACGGCTATTTAATACGCATTTAATTTGCCAGCTGTCGCCCAACGGTAGTCTATCAGTCGACTGCTCCAACACCAGTCGACTGTACCTCTCGACTGATCTTTTTGTTTGACGCCAGTTGACTAAAATTCAGACCTCAGTCGACTGATACTTTTGAACTTGACTGTGTGTTCTTCGGATCAACCCCAGTCGACTGTTGGCAAGGCCAGTCGATCGACCAAGCTGGAAACTCTCTTTTTCAGCTTCTTTTCATCCCTTAGCCTTGACACAAGTCTTCAAACGCCTTCCACAAGTCTCGTGCACTTCCTTGCACTCGCTTGAGACGTTTCCCTTGACTTTGTTGTGCTAAGTCTTCTCTTGCCAAGAGGCTTCGCCTCCGGGACTTCGTCCTTTGCCAAGAGGCCGCGCCTCCGGGACTTCGCCAAATGCCAAGACTCCATTCCTGAACTTTCCTGTGAACTCAAGTCACACATGTTAGATCACAAACATTGCCTAACTTAAACTGATTCAGTCAAACATTAAAATCCAAATCGTTTGGGGCAAAATTGCCCGAACAATCTCTCCCTTTTTGATGTTTGGCAAAAATCATTTAAGTTAGGTCTTTAATACAGCATGTATAATATCACAATAAGTACTTTCAATAATCATGCTCTAATCAGAGTTAATCAAGCATTAATGAGCAACATAAATGCTAAGCATGAATGATTAACCATGAATGAAAGCCTAACTTTACCATTTCATTCTCCCTCTTTTTGACATACAACAAAAAGCAGTGATTATCAGAGTAAATATGAATAAGTAAATAAATTTTAGAGGAGCAATTATGACAAGCATTGTTACTTTCTCCCCCTTAATCCTTACTTCTCCTTTGTTTACGCATCAAAAATAAGGTTATAAGTTTGAGCATATCATTGAACAAAGAATATAGTTGATGAGCTAGGGTTTTATGCATTTTTAATCGATTCAATTTTGGGTTTTTACATGAAAATAAATTACAAAATGAATCGATTTGATCTTAATTGTTATTTATTGCATAATCTGAGGCTTGATTCTAATTTTCATGATTTTATGGCAATTTTTGGCATTAATTTGATTTTTATTGATTTTAGGGTTAAATCGGACCGACTCGAGCTCAACCGTGGTCAAATCAAGTCAAATTTGTCAAACCGATCAAGCCAACATGGAGGACATGACTCAGATCGAGCTTGGTCAAAATTTTACAATTTTTTGGAAGCCCTAAGAAGCCCTAAAGCCCTAGATCAGTTCTGGCCGTTGGATTCAAAATCAAAGGATCAGATCAGTTGATTAATCAAAAGTATATAAACTTCAACCTTCGGTATGAACAGTGGCTGCGCCTCCACTGTTCATCGTCCCAAAACCGCGTCCCGCAACACTTCCCCTGCCCACCACCGTAGCAACCAGGCCAGCTCCATCCACCCAATCCAATTCCGTTGCAATCCTTGGTCCCTGAGAAGTCCAAATCTGGTTCGTTGAGTGAAATCTGGCAGCGGGAAGGCGCTGCGCCGGCGAGGGTTTCTCCGGCGTCGTCTCCTCTGTTCCTTCTTGTTCCGGCCATTTGCGGACGATCCGAAGCCGTGATTCGACGAGGGGTTCTCTGAAGATCACGGAACAGGTCCAAGAATCCAGCAATCTCATCAGTGCAAGGAGGAGCTACAATTCCGGTTTTGCAGCTCCAAATAGCTTCGTCCAAGGCTCTGTTTTGTTCCGGAGAGGGTTTCTTCGGGATTTTGTGGAGCCGGCAGCGAGAAAACCACACGACGACCAATTTCGAGCTTCCGAAGGAGTTATTGAAGCCACATTGTGGATTCATCGGCTTGATTGACACCAAGCTAGGAAGAACAAAGGAAAAGGGGAGGATCGGATGTGTTTTCGTTTCTGAACATTTCTGATACTTTCGTTTCTGATTTCTGATTTTGAATCTGTTTAACTTCCAGTTGATGTTGTGTTCGAATTGAACTTGTTGCATTTGGTTATTAGATCATTGTTTGGATTATGTTTTGAGTTTGCTTCATTTTAGAACTTAATTAGCTTGTCTCGAATCCTTTCAAAACATTCTGAAATTGCATGCACTGTTCCGTGCCAACCGAATTCGAGTATATCAGTTTAGCTTAAGCAAAGGTTGGTTTCTGATAGTTGATAGTTGCTGGTAATTGCATTGCATCCTTGTTTTGCAAGCTAGACTTAGTACATTGATTCCCTTTAATTCTTAGTTTGCTGAATTCAAGTTTTCATAGGATTTGTTTCCATTGCATTTCACATTTTCACTACTAATTATTGCATCTTAGTGACTTGTTAGAGTTTTGATCATTACGTTTTGGATTCATTAACATTAGTGAATTTCGAATCGAATTCCATGAATTGGGTTAAATTGCAATTTGTTTTGGTTTGATTTGATACATCATCTCACTTGTCTGATATTTAAGTTAGACTTGCACTTTTCATTTATTTGCCAATCTTAAATTTACATTTCATTTCAAAACCCCCAAAACCCCATTTTTATTCAGAAAACCCAAAAATACGACACCCCGTAAGCTCGAATTAGACAATTTTTCTACTAGTCCTTGGAAAAATACGACTCGAGGCCCCTATACTTCATTTATTTGCATTTATCGTGGGTTTTCGATATCGACTGATGCCTTCAATCGGTAACAAAATCTCGCATTAAAGCGCATTAAATGCTTGCCAATTTTCTGCAACGTTCAAATAGCAGTCGACTGTCCAAGACCAGTCGACTGGCAACAGTCGACTCACCATAACACCAGTCGACTGCCCAGTCGACTCCTGTCTTCCTCTGGCTCGACTGATCTTTCTGTGTGCGTCTGATTTATGAGCAGTCGACTGCTGGCAGGGCCAGTCGACTGGTGAAGCTGAAAAATCTCATTTCAGCTTCTCTTGACCTAGACCTCGGCCTTCAAACACCTCCCACAGCCTCATGCCTCCCTGCACTAGCCTGAGATGCTTCCATCAGCTTTGTCATGTCAAGTCTTTGCCAAGACCACCCTTGGACTTTTCCTTGCCAAGACCACCCTTGGACTTTTCCTTGCCAAGACCACCCTTGGACTTCTCCTTGCCAAGACCACCCTTGGACTTTTCCTTTGCCAAGACCACCCTTGGACTTTTCCTTTGCCAAGACCACCCTTGGACTTTTCCTTTGCCAAGACTACGCTTGGACTTTTCCTTTGCCAAGACTACGCTTGGACTTTCCTACAAACTTGCATCACACATGTTAGATCAACAAAAATTGCCTAACTTTAAACATGGTTTAGCCAAACATTGAAACTCAATCCACTTGGGGCAACTATTGCACCAACAAGACTATTTAATACACATTTAATTTGTCAGCTGTCACCCAACGGTCAGTCTATCAGTCGACTGCTCCAACACCAGTCGACTGGTACCAGTCGATTGTACCTCTCGATTGATCTTTCTATTTGACGCCAGTCGACTAGAATTCAGACCTCAGTTGACTGATACTTCTGAACTTGGTTGTGTGTTCTTCGGATCAACCCCAGTCGACTGCTGGCAGGGCCAGTCGACTGACCAAGCTGAAAACTCCCTTTTTCAGCTTCTTCTCCATCTCTTAGCTTTGACACAAGTCTTCAAACGCCTTCCATAAGTCTCGTGCACTTTCTTGCACTCGCTTGAGACGTTTCCCTCGACTTTGTCGTGCTAAGTTTCTCTTGCCAAGAGGCCTCACCTCCGGGACTTCATCCTTTGCCAAGAGGTCATGCCTCCGAGACTTCACCAAATGCCAAGACTCCATTCCTGGACTTTCCTGTGAACTCAAGTCACACATGTTAGATCACAAACATTGTCTAACTTAAATTGATTCAGCCAAACATTAAAATCCAAATCGCTTGGGGCACAATTGCCCCAACACTTGATACCTGATACATCGTTGATACCTGCTACCATGTATATGTTATTCCTCTATACATGTTTATCCTGGTTACTATGTCCTTGTTATTTTTTCTGACATCTATACATGTACTATTTCCTGTATACACTGAGCATCTAATGCTCACTACCCAGACCCTGGGGTTACTTTATTTTCTACCCAAGTAGCAGATAGGTTACTTGGAGCTTGGAGTTTCAGTCGACTGCGCTGTTTCCTCACATCCGGGATGTCGTTGGTTGGTATAGTGGTATTTTCTTTCGGTTATGGATTTGTATTCCTCGTTGGATTTGTAGTGTGGACATAGACTGTAGTGTGTTGGATTTATACTTGTTATCGGATGTTGATTAGGATTTTGATGTTTCTGCTTAGTATGTGTTGTTTTTGTCGCATACTTGTTTAGCCGTGCATGTGATTATTGTTTTATGGTCGTGTAGGCTCATCTTGCATGTTTGTGTGTATCTGTGATGTGTATTGGACGTGTAGTCCTATTTCTCAGCCGCCTGTGACTGTGTATCATATGCATGTATTCAAGGGAATTATCATAGTTACTGGGGAGATGCTGCCGAAATTTTTCGGACGACTTCCTGGGACATGACAACGATCACCAGCTGTAAAGGTGATAAGGTCAGGTCAATGTGTAGCACGCATGTCCTAGTGCGCATCTGTATTATTGGTGTGTATTATTGGTACGATCACCAGCTGTAAAGGTGATAAGGTTAGGTCAGTGTGTAGCCACTATGTCCTAGTGCACATCTGTATTATTGGTACGATCACTAGCTGTAAAGGTGATTTGTCACTGTGTCAAGATTCTCTCTTATCAAGGAGAATATGTGATGATGGGGCCCAATGAGCACCTAGCATATCTCCCTATACAAGAATGATCAGTCCACCCTTACAGAGCACGGATCAAGCGACCCTTGAGCTTTATTTGGGAACCTATAAAATTCAAGCAAGCTAATAGAATCTGTGAGTTTTCCATCTTTTATCCTTATTTCTACTTAGCTTGTTCTTCCTCTTCCTCTTCCTCTCCTCTCATTACCTACTTGGTATCAAAGCTTGTTTCTAAAAGATGATAGTTTAAACTCTTCAAGGCAGGATACGCAAGATATAAGGTATTAAGGATAATTTCTTAATCCTTTAGCTGTTGGTATTAAGCAAACTAGGGAAGGCAAAAGAACATGCCCTAACTTGGCAGTATAGGCAAGGAGGCCTGGTAAGCCCAAGGGCATGCCTGTGTGAGCTAACCCTAGAGAGGAACTGCCCTGCTAAAAGGTTAATGAACTTCCTGAAAAACCTAAATCTTAAGTATCCTTGCCCATTTAAATGACAAGTTACGCCATTACCAAAGGAACGAAATCTTACCGAGACGCTCTTATAGCCACTGAAAACCTTGAACCATCATCTGTTGGTTTTATCAAACCTAGTGATTATATTTCCACATCCACTACTGCAATCTTGAAACAAAATAATACTCAGATACAACTTCTTGTATTAATTGCTGAAACATTAGAAGACATTAAGACTGACTTAAAAACAGTCTTAGAAGCTTAAAGGAGAGAAAAATCCCCTTCTGGTATTCCTGACGAATTGATAACTAAATTAAAAGGGTTATCATTAGGCCCTGCTGAAAAGCCAAAAGAAGGTAGAGGTAAACTTCGTGTATTTAAAGACCCTTATACAATTTTAAAGGAAGAACAGGAAAAGCTAAAGAATGGCATCTGGAACCATTCAAGAACATCAAACCCCTCTCTTCGAGGATGAAATTTGGGAGTACAGACGCAACCAACGAAGGCTCCATAATACCCAACAAGCCATGAGAAGGCTGGGTAGACGGCTTACAGGAGGAACAAATCCCACTTACACCCTGGAGCAACAAATTAATCCACAGGTTCAGTTACAACTTTCTATGCAAGAACATGGTTCTATAGTACCAGCTGAGGTACTCTACCACTTAAGAAGGGACGATATACACCACTGTGTGTACGTGCATAGATCAGAAGAAGCACTACTTTGTGCTGATAATAATCAACAAGATAGAATGTTCATTCAAGATGAAAGCTACAACCAGCTACAACGAAGTAGAATGCAATATATACATATTGGTATTCTACAAGTGAGTATTTAAATATTGCACCAACAAGCAGAAGGCACCATGGCTCTTATTGTCTTCAGAGATAATCGGTGGCTTGGTGATAAGTCAATACTTGCAACTATGGAAGTAGATCTTACTCAGGGAAGTCAATTGGTCTATATTATTCCTGATATTATGATGACCATTGGTGACTTTTTCAGGAACATTCAGATCTCGGTCTTAACCCGAGGTTATGAACAATGGAGGAACGGTGAAGTGAACCTCTTAATTACAAGAGAAATGGTGGGAAGACTATCCAACACTCCAAATGTAGGTTTTGCCTACGACTTGTTGGAACTTGGAGGTGGCTAGAGGGGGGGTGAATAGCCTTCTTTTCGAAATTAAGAGTTCTCTCCTACAAATCGGTTAGTACGCAGCGGAAAATATTGCAAACAAAAACGAAAACAAGAAGACACAGTGATATACGAGGTTCGGGGATAACTTGCCCCTACTCCTCGGCGTGTCCGTAAGGTGGACGAAACCTTGATCTTCGGTAGATCGAACCCCGGCGAAACCGGCTAAAACAATTTCCTCCTTCTCGGTGGAGTGACCTCTCCACAACAATCTCAATGATAAAATGTAAGTGCAGAGATTTAGAAAGAGCTGAGATTGAGGCTACTACAATATGAACTTACAGCACAAGCCTGCCTCAATCAGATAGGAAACTCAAACTTCCCGAGAGCAAGAACCTCGTTGCACCACCTCGGGCAGCAGAGCTTCAGTAAACACCACGGGAGCAGGAAACACAGGAGCAAGAGCAAGAAGACGCGCACTGCACTTAGGGTTTTTTGAATCTCAGCGTTAACCCCTCTTCTTCTTCATCTCTTGCTTTTAAGCGGCTTGCTTCAACGGGCTCTGAGTTCACTGCAGGATCAACCTGATCATCCTCTGCAGCTCAGACTTTGTCTTTGCCTGAAAACAAAGTGAAGCCAAGCTCGACAATCCTGCACAAGCTAAAGCAAACTCTTGACCTTTCTCATTCTTTATCAAATTCAAACTTCTCCTGCCAATTCACAGATGATTAGCAAAGCAGATAAGAGATAGTCAGATAATCAGAAATCAGAGCAGTCGATCAGAATAAAGTATAATCGATCAAGCGATCGATCAAATATCGTAGGCCGTTTCTCACTAAAGCGTGTAATCGATCGACTGATCGATTACACAGGTTCTTAATCGATCGGCCGATCGATTAAGGAATGGTAATCGATCAGTTGATCGATTACCAGTCGCTAACTCGGTTTCTCAGTAAAGCGCGTAATCGATCACCCAATCGATTAAATTCGGTTCTGTGGAATTTCCCAAAACTCACAGAAGGTTCCGTAATCGATCACCCGATCGATTCCACTACAGCATAATCGATTAAGTGATCGATTATGCCTCAATCTGTGGGTTTTCTCGAGTTTTCACAGTGAGTTCGGTAATCGATCAAAAGATCGATTAACCTATTAACACGCGCTCACAGAACGATCTGTAATCGATCACAAGATCGATTAAGGTCTGTAATCGATCAGATGATCGATTAATCCACTCAGCCTTGGTTTAATCGATTCACTGATCGATTGAAACAGGCTTAACTCGATCAGGTCGACTTGAGTCTCACCCGAGCCAACCGCGCTGGATCACGTAATCACGAACAGGCTACCCAGCCTCCTCTGATACTGATCCGATCCGAGAACAGGCTATCAAGCCTTCTCGGACCATAGTCCGGTACAGAGAACGAGCTACCGAGCCCTCTCTGACCTAGTCCGGTACAGAGAACGAGCTACCGAGCCCTCTCCGACCTAATCCGGAGAACGAGCTACCGAGCCCTCTCCTACTCAAAACGGTCCAGAGAACGAGCTACCGAGCCCTCTCTGACCTAATCCGGAGAACGAGCTACCGAGCCCTCTCCTACTCAAATCGGTCCAGAGAACGAGCTACCGAGCCCTCTCTGACCTAATCCGGAGAACGAGCTACCGAGCCCTCTCCGATCTCATTCTTTAATCGATCAATCTGAATATGAACTTAAATCGTTGTCAAGCATATATCCGCTCCTCAAACTGAATAGCAATTTTTGAAAGATCATTTCGAACCTCAGGAGGATGCATGGGCAGTTGCCTCTTCAAAACTTCCACACTAAAATATAAACTATTCAAGCACTATACTACAAAAGTTAAGGGAATAAAGATTCAAGAACCAATAGAATACTAAACAATTGATGAGTGACAATGATCATCTGAGCAGTACATAATAGCAAAGATATGGTCCAAAACTGCTAGTTGAACGAACAAAACATATTTAAAAACTGAAAGTCCAAAATACAATGATTAAAGAAAGAAGCAAATGTATAAAAAACCACCACCGAGTACGTTTATTTTATTGAAAGAGAATACCGGTTCAATTTTTAATTAATAAATACAATTACACTGAAAATTAAGGAATCACCTAAGAAAAAACACATTTAAATTCTAAAAGCAATAGTACAGTTGAGCAGGAAGGGTGAAAACAGGCATATATCATATGTAAAGATGAGAACAAGAAGAAAAGATGCCTTTATAAGGTCCAAGCAACAGGAGGAAAAAGCATTCCTCTTATTAGAACGTCTACATCTGAACTCAAATGGAATGGACAGTGTTCCAAGGATAATCAAATAACGTTCCAGTAATGTGCATCTTTTTTCAGATTAAATTATTTAAAATATGATAGCACGGTTTCAGCAATCCTAAAATCCAAACTCTCAGGTTTCTACGTATATATACCAAATCAAATTCAGTAATACAATTTACAGGGATCCATATTAAAGGTATAGTAGAACATGAAATCAAAGTACTTCTGGTATATATATATATATATATATATATGTGTGTGTGTGTGTGTGTGTGTGTGTGTGTGTGTGTGTGTGTGTGTGTGTGTGTGTGTGTTGATAAAGCACAATAATCTTTTAAATTTTAAGATAAAGTTCTTGAGCTTCCGATATAGTAGTATAGTTGAATAGCAAGCACTTGACAGAAAGGAACAAATTCTCCCCCTTTAGAAAGAAAGGATTGGGACTATTTTATCCCATCAGTATCTTGATTACGAGCGAAGCATCAAGCTATAATTGATACAAAAACAAAAATAGTTGCCAACAAAATTCCGAAATTGTCAGAAAGCCTATTCAGACACCCTTATTCAACCCCGAATAATATTTCCATGTCAAAGATGGAATAACGCAACAATCAAATCGAAGCAATTATCCATGCCGATGATCCAATCATCAAAGAGAAGCGAAATTTGCAAAAGATGGTGAAATTAGGACATCTTGCAAGCAAAATTTTTGAAATTGACAGACAAGCTATTCGTCCTGGAAAAGCATTTTCCTGACAAAGATCGTATATTTCAATGATCAAATCGAAGCAATTATCCATGCCTACGATCGAAACATTAAAAAGGAGCGACATTCAGGGGGAGAGCGTGAAATTAAGCGAGCAGAATTCTTGAAATTGACAGAAAACCTATCCACACACCCTAACAATCAAATCGAAGCCACCATCTAGCCGATTATCTAATCACCAGAAAGGAGCGAAATTGCACGTGTGTGCGCGTGGAGGGAAACAAGCCACCACACTTACATCTTTTTGACGATTCTCTGCCGCGCCTGGGGAAGGAGTTGGATCTTCCAGTCACCAGAGTTCCCATTTGGTACGGATGATGACTCCCCCTGATCCAGCCAGCAAGTGCTGCCCTCCATCCAACCGAACTAACTAGCGAACCACCTTGTCGCCTTAAAATAATGTCACAGAGAGTAGATCATAGGAGAATCGGATGCGAGATAGAGAAAAGTGGATCAGAGAGAGAGAGAGAGAGAGAGAGAGAGAGAGAGAGAGACAATGACGAGGGAGAAGGGAGGGAGGAAGAGTGGGCGTTGACTAAAGCTAGAATAAACTGGGAAGAGAAGACCTAGAGCAACCAATGGCGGGGTGGCCTGCCATGCACGACATGGGCCGTTTATAACTGATGCTACCTACATGGGCCGGTAGTCTGAGTCAGACCCAGCCCGGCTTATTAAGTACCATGAATTAACATTTAATAGAAAGATCAATCAAATAACGATCTTCTTTTATTATTTTGATCAAAGTCAATAAATGTTTTATAATAATATTTTAATGGTCAAAATAATAATACAAAAATATTTCTATTAAAGCTTTTTAATATCTTTTTTAATACATAAGATCACAAATGAATTTATTATGCTCTTTAGGAATCCAATCGTACTTAATTAATTTTGAACACTACAAAATTATTAAAAATATTTTTAAATGTTTTAAATGTAGTTTAATATTAAACAAACTTTCTCACGTATTTTGAAAATCTAGTAAATGTTAGGAGCAGTTTAAAAATTACCCTGTAGTTTAATATTAAACAAACTTTCTCACGTATTTTGAAAATCTAGTAAATGTTAGGAGTAGTTTAAAAATTACCTTGTAGTTTAATATTAAACAAACTTTCTCACGTATTTTGAAAATCTAGTAAATGTTAGGAGTAGTTTAAAAATTACCCTACCAAACCACAGGAGAACGGGCCTTTAACCACCCCTCGATTCCCTTGGTCCTCTTCTCGTGCTAGTCGCCGCCGCACGGCGATCAACGACGACGAACATCTTCAGGATCTTAACCTATCTACGATTCATATCGCTAGTAAGAATCTCCTTTTCTATCACTTCCTTGTTGCCGTATTTTTCTCGTTTGTCCTGCTTACTCCGATCCCTTGTCTCCTCTACAGAGCTCGGTAGAAGCCAATTTCTTTTTTGATTTTCTGATATGGAAATTTGAACTACTGGCGATGGTTACTCTTCGTCTGGGGATGTGGCCCAGCAATCTACTAGAAATGACAGAACAATATTTGTTTGAATGTAGTGACTATCGGATGGGGAAGATGAAAAAGGTTGAGACATACGTTCTGTGAGAGTTAAGATAAAATAGAGGAGAAGATGAACCCGGAGGTTAGATGTTAAGGACACAAGTGTTAGATTTGACGGTTGTGTTGAACAGAACGGAATAACACGCGTTTCAACCTTGAATTCTTAGTTCATAAGTAGGGTTGAGGCATCCACCATGTAGACTGAGTTTTATAGATTTATCGGTTTCGCATCATAGTGGCTTCTAGTAGTCATCATCATTATTCATGCGTGGACCTAGAGTATAATCTTATTGGACTTGTGAGAAAAATACTCATAAGGGTAGGAACGTCGTGCAGAAGCAGAGGGACTTAAGATCAAAGAAAAAAGGGGAAAGAATTAAATGTAGATCTTTAACAGTAAAGTTTTAGAAGCTGGTCAGTTGAGCATTTAAAAATAACATTGCAATATGTGAAATAGCAGAACACTTATTTATGTCTTAAAGCTATAAGTTAACAGTAGGTTGTATATATCTTTTTCACATTTCCCTTCTTGCATTGATCTTTTCTTTAAGGATAAAATGCTAAACTACCATGAGCTTTACCTGGTTCAATGAACTATCATGAGCTTTTAAATTACAAATCTATGACATACTTATTAAGTTCATAATAAATCTATCACAGTTTATTTCTGTCAAGCTGTTGATGTGTCAACATGCCATAGTGATTTATCCACCTCAAGATTCACATCACCCAATCAATTATATCATTTTATTTCATTTTCTATATCTTTACCAAATAAACACCTTAAAAACCCATACAAACCTATGTAAGGAGTTTATTTTATGTAGATATAAAAATGATATAATTGATTAAGGGATGTGGATAAATTAACGATGTGGCATGCTGACATGTGATAAATTAACTAGCAATAACTTGAGAATTAGCAATTTTACAAATTTATTAGAATTCAACATGTGATAAATTTGTTAATGTTGAAAGGACTCATGATAAATTTGTTAAAATATGAAAAGTTTGTGATAGATTTGGCAATTTGCCCTTTCATTAAGGGTTGGGATGTGTTAAGCTCAAAATGGAAACCGCTACATCTTTAACATCTTTTGTCCAGCCTGGCTCTAAATAATTTGGTCGGATTGCAATGCCTGCTATTCAACAGCTCTATAATAGGTTGTTGCTATATTCATGACTGGAAATTTTTGGTCATGGATTTAGCGGGTGCCAAAGAAGCTCCAGTAATCCTGTAACTGACTTTTACTATATGTTAATACTCATAGGCAGGTTCCTGACTTTCTCATTTTCCAAGAGAAAAAATGGACATCAAATACAATTGCCCCGCTATTATTGATCTGAAGTGGAATACTTAGTTTGCTTAGGTGCTAGTTGTTGGACAACATATTCACTTTGATTCTAGAATACTAGAGAACAAATTCGTCAAAGTGTATGCACTCTCTAATTAAATGAAAGGGACACAATTGTCATGATTAAAATGCTTACACAACTTTTCTTTCCTTAAAGATCACAATTACAAGTAATTGTTCTGAGCTGAAAATGAAGCACATTCTAAAGATCTTGGCTTTGCTGGTTGCTGTTGCTGCCATTTGGATCAGCTTACTTGAAACATCAGTAGCTCCTCGTCACTACATGTGGCTAGTCAGTTTTTTGTCATATGTTTCTCCTCTCCAAAATGTTTGAGTTTTTCTACAAAGCATTAACAATTTTATTTTCTTCTTTCCAGCTTCCAGTTTATCTAATTATCTCTTTAGGCTGTTATGGCCTTCTTATGGTGGGAATTGGTTTGATGCTGTTTCCAACATGTCCCCAGGAAGCTGTTCTACTGCAGAAGGTTGTTTAAGACTATAACATCTATGTTTACATTAATTTTTGTTAGTTTTTCCCATTTTTGATGGCTTCTTTGATTGCTTGAAACTGTCTAAATCAAGTTTCATGATTCACCACTTTTTTTTTTAGTACTACTAGAAACAAGATCCTCAAGCACTTGTTCCCTTTCACATGCTCGAAGATTCTTTTTCTTGGATGTCTTTTCTTCAATGTTTACTAGTTTCCAATATTGATGGTATCAAGAACTGTTTGACATATTCATCCAACTCTCTCATCTTTCATCTGGTATTGAGATACATAAAGTCATCGTAGATTCTTGCTTGTGTTAGTTGTACAACTCAACTGTCTTAGTTTTTTCAAATGCTATAATTTCAACTATGCTCAGGACTAACATTTTAGTATTTTGCATGCAATAATTTAGTTAAAACTTCAACTTGAAGATGGCATCTATTTCTTGCTTAAAGGGAAGCAAAAAGGAAAATGTTAGCTAGAAGGTGGACATGTACCACAGATCAAAAGGATTTGATCAAGCAACTAGACATAATATCATTTTTGAAGAGTTCTTTCTTACATGAATACAACTTTCTATATTCTCATTGTATTTCCTTTGGTGTGTTTCTTGTTAGATCTCTTATGATAAACTAGCTGTAACTGTCTTATAAAGACTAGCAAATCAATAATTTAGAATTTAAAAAGAAAAAAGAAAAATTGGTAGAGAAAGAATTAGGAGGCGAGTAGTTTTTGTCCAAGGTGAGAATCTGGCCATCCGACATAGGGTAGTCCAGTTCTACACCCAAAGGTACAGCCAGGGAAAAGCTCCCTACTAGCATCTACAAAAGAGTGGAAACCTTGTTGCAGCCCCAAGAAATATAGTAGCAAATCAGCTTTTTGTGTGTGAGAGAAAAACATAGTAAATTATTTTCAGTGCTCTAAGGTGGAGGCGGAGAGCGCCCTCCTGTTTGAATGAAAGAGTATTCCAAACCTAGTTAGGAAATTTTGGATATGAATAAAGATTGATTGAGCTTATCTAATAGGATAAGCATGCCATTCTTATAACAAATTTTGGTAATGATGAACTATTGTTGAGTAATAAGCTATCATTAGATAACTTTGAATAAGAAAAACGCTTAGTCTACATTTATCATTAAAATAGCACAAAATCGATTAAAAAGAAAATGGTTCATGATATCTTCATCTGTATGTATATATGTAGTCTGCTGTTGAACTACCAAATTTTAAGGTATTTGCCAAAAAATAATCAACTGCTACCTTTTACTATGTTCTATGCGGATTATTCAATCATGTTTTGATCTCTGAAATCAAGTTAGATATGTTTCATAGCTGAGCTCTTTTGCAAAGTTCTCTTTACTGAAATTGCCAAGCCTTTAATACCAGTTTTGAATCTTGATAGATTACCATTGTTTGGCATATATAAACTCCTTTAGAATTTAGGTGAATGTAACTATAGCTTCAATGCTTCAATTCTTGGTGCCTTTTCTGATCATTTACCAACTACAATCACTAATTTACCTTGACTGAATGTTTAAATGCTAATCCTGCACTAATTGTTCTTGAAGAACTGAGTGGTCATTGTTAAAATGTTTGAGAACAAAATTGCTACACTCTGATCTATGTTATGATTCTTGATCTTTGGCGTTGTTTAAAATTAAGGTGAATGCAATTGCAGCTTCAATTCTTGATTGGCTCCTTTTCTTCTGATTTTTTACCAATTTCAATCATCAATTTACCTTCAATACAATCTCTGATACTAAATTAAACTTACACAATTGATCTAGAAAGCCTGAGATTCTATATGTTAAAATGTTTGAGAACGAAATTGTTGCGCTCTGATCTGCATGAGGGTTCTTGGTCTATACTCCACTAATCATTGAAGAATAAATGACCTTTATAGCATTTTATTTTGTGCCTGTAATTCTGTAGAAAATTTTGTTTACTTGCAAACAAATTGGTTCTTATGACTATTGACATTATATTTGATACGAAAACATGAGTACTTAAATTTCTTTCAATCCAGGACATTGTAGAAGCCAAGGAGTTCTTGATAAGAAGAGGGGTAGATGTGGGGTCTGATTAAAATGTGTCTTTCGTCATTCATCAGTTCATGTTGAATCCCTCCCTCGTCTCGGTACGTGTCTTCAGCTCGAGAAAATTTCCACTTTCTTTGACTCTTTATGAAGCTAGTCATGCAGAGTGTGAATAAGATATTTCTTTAATCCGATAATTTTTATGATTGTGATGAGATATGAACTTTGGAATTACGATCACTGAGAAAATTACAACTCAAGTAAATTAAAGTAATTGGTTCAAAGTTCGAATTCACAAAAGATAGTTTGTCCTATTTGAAGTGTTTTTGGTATCATAATTCAGCTAAACTCTGGAAAAGTACGAGACTTGGAAATTTAGATGAATACTTCTTTATCACGGAAGAAATGTTAGCGTCCATGAATGACTTTTGTTGTGTATTTCTCTTCAAACCTTATTCTCAACTCTATTGGGAGAAAGTTGTTTACTTTGGGACCCGCTCTACCTGCCAAGAAGATAAAGGGTAAGAAGTGAGTGGAAAACAAAGTGAAAGACGGAGAGAATGAGAGAGAACCGAAATAAAGATACTGCAAATGTCCATTTCGCACTCAATTTACAATTATGTACTTCATTTTAATTTAATATTAAAAAATAAAATTTATTTTTTAAAAACTTTTTAAAATTTTCTCTTTTTTTTTGGATTTATATAACAAGATAAACTCAAATAAGTTATAGTCTTAAAGATAACAGAATGGTATTAGAAATTACAGGATGGGTTTTCTCCATTTATATTTACAAGTTAAAATTATATACTTTAGTTAATTTAAAACTAAAAATAAAAAATGTTTGAAAATTAAAAGAAAATATAAATCGAGCTTCGAGGCAAAAATAAATTGAGAAATAAAAATAACGAATAAAAATAACGATCCAACTTAACTGTCAGTGTTTTATGATTCACTATCTATTTGAAAATTTTTTCATAAATTCATTGCAGTTGAGTTTTGAAATCTAAATGTTTAATCTGTCATTAACGAACTTAACCATTTCACCATTGCTCTAGTGGCAAGATGAGCCAAGTTGATCTGATGGGTTGAGCAAGTAGTAAGGTTGGGGGCATTAATGGTTGGGCTTAATGAGTTATAACGTCAGAGCTAGGGCAAAACCAATGTCTCATAGACAAAGAAGGAAAATTTATTTTCACAATTTGTAAGAAAAAATTATTTTATTCTAGAATTTCTATATTTTATTTTCATCGACAAAGAAAAAATTATATTAATTGTAATTTTTATCATATTAAACACTAGAAAAAAATCTAAAAAGAAATAAAAATATTAGTTCAAACAAAATTAAGAGAATTTTGCCTCATCCTTCATTAAATTATGCTTTCTTTGAGATGAGACCAACTAGATTAAACCTGTCCTTTGGCCAATATCCATATTGGAAAATTCGATATATATATTCCTTTCATCCATCAATATGGATTTTATTTATTAGAGGGCATAAATGGAAACATACTTTTGACTAGATTTTGATACGATGCTATCACTAAAAAATGGAGATGAAAATCACATTGAGAAGAGTTGATAGGCCAAGAAAATTACATGGTCGATGGAATGAATAGCAATATATATATTGACAAGCAACGTTCCAAAATACGAGTTGAACAAAGTTAGCCACTACAAGAACAAAAAAAAAAGAACAAATAAACTAGTTGAGTTACATGACACATTTAATTCAAAGATAGTCAAAAGGGATCTACTAATGACTCAACTTATCATATTTTTTATGAAATATAAAAGAGATCATGTTCAAATCCATTTGAGATAGTAAATAATTACCTACAAACTATAGTAATTGGAGAGTGAATTATCAATTGGGATCTACTATCGAATGCTCTCAATACATTTTTAAGAATTTCTCAATGAGCTTCAATGGCGGATAAGGATTTTGGATAGTCTTGATACCCTTTTAGTAAATCCACCCTTTGGGTAGCTAGGCACCCCTTCAAGTATATCCGTCTCTTAGCATATTTTAAATGCTCCTTCAAATAATTAAGTACAAAAATCAAAAGAATACCCCTGTTTTTTGGAATCATCATATGAGCGCCCCTTTTTTATTTTATTTTTATCAAAAGGGCGCCCACCCCATCAACCCCTTGCAAAATGATATAGTTGCCCTCAAGTACATCATTTGACATTATTATCTCTTAGCTAGGGGTGTCAATTCGGGTGGATAGGATGGGTTCAGGTCGAAAATAAAATATTATTAAAAAATTTCAATCCGAACTTGAATTCAACTTGAAACCCCCCCCCCCCCCCCCCCCCCCCCCCCCCCCCCATAATTCTTCATTTTTATCTCAACATGTTATCATTATCATACTAATATTACATAAAACATCTTAATTTTTAAAATAAAATTTGATTTAACCCATAAAAAATTCAAAAAAACTTTTTTTTCTATTTCCCCCCATAATTTTTTATTTTTATTTCAATATATTATCATTATCATACTAATATTACATAAAATATCTTAATTTTTAAAATAAAATTTGATTTAACCCCTAAAAAATATCATAAATCCTAAATCTGGGTCAACTCAGGTCAACTCAAATCCAATCTCAATTTAATCCAATCCAAAATCCCCCAACCTGAACCTGACTTGAACCCTCAACCCTAACCTAATTTTTTTTGGATTGGGTCGGGTTGGGCCCATTTCTGACACCCCTAATTCTAGTACACACATTAAATCCTAAATTGGTCAAGTGCGTTGTAGCAACTACAAAACAATAACTGATACAAATGTTGTAGCAACTATAATTTCATAGCTGCTACAACGTGAATGCTATTAAACATGACAAGTTTGAGTTGTAGTAACTAAAGTTTGTAATTGATACAATGTGAATGTTGTTGAATATAACATATCTAAGTTGTAGCAGTTATAATTTCGTAGCTACTACAACATGAATGTTAAGTGAATTGGTTGAATCTCTAATGTAACAGTTACAAAAACATAGCAGCTACAAAACCATAACTATTACAACGTAAATATTTTCTAACATGTTAAGTATGTGTTATAACAATTATGAAGATTTCATAACTGCTACAACGTGAATATTTTTTAACAGATTAAGTATATGTTATAAAATCTATGAAAGTTTCATAGTTGCTACAACACGGACTTGTCATGTTCATACAACTGACCATCAATTCACGATTTAATGTATGTGACAGAAGATAATAATGTCAAATAGTATATTTAAGGACAACTATATCATTTTATAGGGGGTTGATGGAGTGGAACATCCTTTTGATAAAAAAAATTAAAAAGAAACACCCCTTTGATGATTCCAATAAAAAGGGACGTCCTTTTGATTATTGCCCCGTAGTTAATGACCTCTAGTTACTTATGACACCTTTTTAAATAGTCAAATCATTTTTTTTAAATTAGTGATCTTTGATGCATAATCATCAAACTTAGTTAATATACCTCTTTGGGTAGTCAATGCACATTTCTAATTGTAGTTGTCAAATTTTATTCTACTCCTTTGAATAGTCAATACATCCCCTTTGAGTTAGACCCGACCACGGTTCGGAACCGCCAGTTCGACGGTTCGGAACCGCCGGTTCGACGGTTCGTGGCAGGTCGACCCTTAACCTTAACCGCCCAAGACGGTTACGGTTCACGGTTCGGAACTGCCGGTTCACGGTTCGGTTCACGGTTCGCGACGGTTCACGACGATTCAAGATTATTATATTAAAAAATTTAAAATTTATATAAAAGAAATATTGAAAAAAAGAGAGAAAAGTCAATATAGTTTAGTGGTGCATATTCCAAGACCGGTGAGAATTACGTTCGTTCCCCATCAACGGCGTCTTAAAATAGATTTGAATTAAATAAATATAAATATAGTATATATATAATTATATTACTTTTACAAACAAAAGGTGTTGTAGAACAGTGGTGAGTACATGTGTTTGTGTCTCAGAATGTCATGGTTCGATCCCTAGCAACAATATATTAAATTGTAATTTAATTAAATATATTTTATATACAAATTATTGAACACACATTAAAAAATATAAAAACCGTTAAAAAAAAATCAAAAAAGCCCAAAAAACTCAAACCACGGTTACTGTTTGAATCGGCGGTTCAAACCGCCGGTTAACCGGCTGAACCGCCGGTTCAATGAGGCTTAACCTTAACCGGCCCGGCATCCTGACGGGCCGGTTACGGTTTGGCCCGGCTAACCGGGTCAATGGGCCAACCGGCCCGTTGACCCGGTCCGGGTCCGGGCCGGACCCGGCCCGTGGTCGGGTCTACTTTGAGTTAGTTATGAGGACAAGGTGAAAGTTGGATTCTCTCTTTAAAATAAAATTAATTTTAGAGAATTGACTTCTTTTTCCTGTTGGGATCGTCTCGGTACAATGCAGGTGTTTACATATTTCGTAAATGTACGCAATATAAATAAAATAATAATTAAAATTAATTATTACAATACACACGCATAGACAGAAAATAACAAGTACAAGACATGACAAAATTTAAAATTTTTACAGAATAATAAATTATTCTACGTGTACCTGGCGTATGATGCTAAGTGGAAAGGACATCAATCGAACGGTCTTCATCGAAGTCCCGCCTCTACTGGTGATTCATGCCGAGTGATCTTCAAGACGACTTCCAAAGTCTCAAGTCGCGTCATGATCTTCGGTACTAGCTGCCGAACAGCAACAGTCAATATAAGAAAAAATTCTAATATCGAAAACACGCAACAACACACGTCGCATTCATTTTTTGAGCTTTTTAACTATCGCCGAAAATCGAATCTCCAGATAGAAAGAAAAAGGAAAAGAAGACCAGAATAATTTTTGAAAAATAGAAAAACCCTTGAAAACTTCACAAGTTTCCGTGGGGGAAACCCCTAATGCACGATCCTCCAATCGCTCTGATGATGAACCCACTCGGTAGTAGCTTCGGCGGCAAGATTAGCTCTAGCGAAGCAAGGTAGCGGTGGCAACCCAATCCGGCGGCGTTTCGGCGAGCTTCCGGTGGCGGCAACAACCAAAACAGGTTGGCAGCGGCGGCAGAACAGGAAGGGAAGAGGAGAAGGGTCGTGGCAAGGTTTCCGACGGGGTTCGGCTTCTCCTCCGGCGGAGACGATCTCCGATGAGCGACGACGGCGGAACAAGCCCTAACGGGCGTTGGTGACGAAGGTGAACGGAGAGGAGAAGAAGAGAAAGAACTCGAGATTTTTTTGGGTTTTTATTCTCCCTAACCATCTGCCCCTTTTAACTGCGGTCGCCGCGAGTTTCTTAGCGCCAGAAGCAGAACCGCGGCGATCGTGTCTCGCGGTTCCCCCGGACACGGGCGTCGCGCGAGAAGTGATCGCGTGGGCGCGGTCGCGGGTGAGAAGAAGTGGGCTGAATCAGAGAGATTTAACCTAGCTTGACCAGACCAGAATCTAAGGTTTATTGTAGAAAATCAATTCAATTTTGGTTCGCTTGGTTTAATGACTAAAGGATCTTCGATTTGACTCAAATTAATTTTGTTCAATTTATCTACGTAAGACGAATTCCCTCATCTCTTCTATTTTACTAAAATATTTTCCATTATGTACCAAATCAAGTTGGTTCAAAATCGAATTATTTGGTTCAATAACCAAACCACCTTCGATATGAATCAAATCAGTTTTTTCTTTTGTTTGGTCCAACCAAATAAACATTTTCTCGAACTGAGAATCAAATTCTCAAACTCGTTTTAAGTCTTTCAAAAATTTTATAGTGCGTGTGACCCAATAGATTTTCGGTTATGTTGGTCATTCGTAATTAACTATTAATTGAGGAATTATTATGAGTGACACTTAGTAGTACATCATGATCCCAATTGATCAAAAAATCAATGATGATTCCAGAATAATTTCTAAACCCTTAAGCAACTTCAATGAAACATGCTTTGTTCCTTTCACCGTCTTATACCCACTTGGTTCAGGATATGGTCTGTGTATATCAGTCCCCACTAGGCTGACTACGTCACACCTAGCCAAAGTTGTTTTCTTGTCTTATGAATTCAAGTTACTTGTACATGTGTCCAAGAGTGACATACTCTTGACATGTAATGATTTAGCTAAAGACTTTTAGTAACAATCCTAACAAGTGACTACAGGGTATACATCTCTTTTTCAAGGAGCGGTGAATTCTCTGTGGGCTATTCAAACACTTTTGGGACTTCGACTTATACTCAATCATCTCGGGTCCACACCTCCTCAGAGATGTTTGTTTAAGATATCAAAGTATAAGCTTCCATGATCAAGATGACTTGAATACCGCAAGTCAAAGGAAACTCGTACTTAAGCTGCAGTGAGATCTTCATTGACATATGAATCAAACCATATGAAGTCTCATGACAGGTCACTCCAATGAACTAGTTACCTTTAACTAGCATTCACGTTTGACTCTCAACATTCAATGTCTCCAACAAGTGAACATAGCTGATTGTCAAACCAAGGAGTTTAAACGTGTCAGTCTCAATAGAATCGATGACGTTTATGTTCATCAATTCATTAACTAAGAAAAATTTCAATACATTCATAATTACACATGTAGAGATATTTACAAGTTATGATCCAATTACAAATTCTCTCATGTTATAAATTGTATTACGGACATTCAATAAATAAGTCTAAGATCCAATCAAACATATAAAATATGCACTTAAATAGTAAATTTCTATTTATTTAATAAACAGTAGAACCATGGGCGGAGCCACAGGGGGGGCGCCTGGGGGCGGTCGCCCCCCTGCCCCTCGGCAAAAATCCTAGCTATAATTGTTTGAGGAGATGAAATGAAGGTACTGCCTATAATTGCTCGAGTGAAAAAGAATATGTGGAATTGGTTGTGGGTGTCTCTCGTGTCCACCAACTTGTCCCATGCATGCTCTAAAAGAGATGCAAGCTGCATGTGGAATATAATAGGCATGCATGCCTATTGCATTTGGGCTTAATCTATACATTAATAGGCCCGGTTGGTATATTATTATTATTATTATTATTATTATTTTAATTGAGATCTCTGGATTTTACAATCCGATTAATCGGAAGATGAATAGTCTGATCCCACATATTAACCACCAGGTAAATCTGAAAAGCATATCCGGGTTGTGACTCAAGGACCTGCGGTTCGATCTCCAACTACGACGTATTTGCAAGAATTTTTCTCCAAACGGAGAACATAATTAAAGGATGCTGGTCATCTGGATTAGCTACCGTATGCGCTTTCTGATTTACCCTGGTGGTCGGTGAAAAATTTTCGTAGGACCGGACCGGCCACCCCCAGGGATTGAGTCCATAAAACTGATTGAGATTTATCATTTTTTTTGAAAAGCACAGGTGAATTCTGATATGACACTCTAGCATCACTAGTGAATTGGACTCCACAGGCATTCCAAGACTTGTCTCATGCATGCCCTCTAAAAATGGCCCCCCCTCGATAAAAATCCTGGCTCCGCCCCTGAGTACAACCGTAAGCCGATTGTTTTAGAACACCTCTCAAACATAACATCTCCCCCACATGAGAAGAAGTAATTGTTGCCACTATAATATCAATATGATTTATTATTGTCTCTGTAACTTTTCTTTGTTGACCGATTCATTGTTAGATCAAAATATCTAGTTGATGACATAGATCATAACTTTTTAATATGTCAATGTATCCCTTTAAGTAGCATAGACATCTCTTTGAGTAAATATAGTCATTCAGATAATTTAAGTATCCCGTGATTTAGACACCTCTTTGGGTAGATATAATCTTTTAGATAGTTTAGGAATCCTTTTTGGTAGACTCACCTTTTTAGGTAATTTAAGTATCCCTTTGGATAATGTAACTCCTTAGGCACTCCTTAGTGTACCACCTCTTTATATAGTAGAGGCATCCCTTCAGTTGAGTTGCCCTTTTAAGTTAGTCATCTTTAATGGGTCTTTATCATACTTAGTTGATACACTCCTCCTTTAATAATTGTTACTCTTTCATGTCAATCATTTCTAGAGCTGTCAAACGGGCTAACCTATGATAGAGCAGACCAATCCACTAAAAATTCATCATATGGAGGGGCGGGGTGAGCCGAGCCACCAACTTAGTGGGTTGAGAAATCTCCAATCCAACCCAACCCAAGACGGGGTTGCAGGTCAGGCTGGTCAATCCACAGCTTGTCAAAAAATAAAAAATTTTAAAAATTTTAAATTTGGATTACAATTTAAATTGATCAAGTTAAAAATTTTAAGCTTGAATTGTGATTTAGACGGATCAAGTCCACTAATCCATTGAGTCTCCTGCTTTAATTTTAAAATTTAAAAATAAATAAATAAATTTTCTCAATCCGTAGACCAACTCAAGCCTACTACAGGTCAATCCATGTGGATTACAAGTCTAGGCGGGTCAACCCATCTGAACCGATCTTAAAATGGATTGATAAAATTTCAACCCAACTCACCTATATTGCTTGGTGTGGCGGACCAACCTGACAGATCCAACCTAAATTAACGACTATAATTATTTTTAATTATGATTGTTTAACTTTGTTGATAGATTCCTTTAGGTAGTCAATACACTTCTTCAGATTAGTCATAAGGTTAAGCTAATAGTTGAACTCTCTCTTTAAAACGATATTGCTCCACCTCGATACTTTTAATTTATCAATAATTATCTCTAAAAATATATTGATTTTCATCTCTCCAAATTTTGAGATTTGACAAATGTATGTGGTCTTTAAACACCTTATAACTTTTATCAAAGAAAAGATAGGAAAACTTAAGGGAGAAAAATAATTTGAGATTTTAGTGAATTAGAATTTTTACATGAGGTCACTTCTATAAAATTACATTTCTTACTTTCAAATTTAAAAATTACATCCCTTACCTTCAAATTTAAAATTTTATAGAAAAACAAGCTTCTAAATAAGGTTTTGTTAGACTTAAATTGTGGTCCAACAAAAGCTTCATTAGTCTAGATTGAAAACTTAATTTCATAAGTTGTTGGTAGTGGTGTAATCATACCCCATGCATGAGCTTTACATGTTTATTTTGATGTTGGATGGTATTTAAAATTTTGATGTTGGATGGTATTTAAAATAAAACAAATTGTATATTCCTATATGATTGTCAAGTATGCAGGAGTAATCAACTTGATATAAAAGATGAAATCCAAGAAGGTTAGAGATCAAATTCATGGTAAAGAGGAAATCTTAGTAGATTGGTGACCAAATGCAAGGGAATGCAATCCAAGAAGGTTAGAGGTCGGATTTTTAACAAAAGAGAAGTCCTAGCAGATCAGGTGATCGGATGCTAAGCGATGAATACACTGAGATGAGATGACTCTGGGCATGAAAAGTTCAGACAAAAAAGGAGGTTTCACTAGTACAAGGCATGAAAGAAAATATATGTGGGACGAGGGTAAAAAGAGTTAGGTGAATCTTATTCATTAAAATGAATGAGAAATAGTGCAGGAATCGACTGATATATATCTTGACTATATTCACAATCTCTGTCATGACCTAGAGGTGTCATTTTCGCACATCGGAAGGTACCTCATTCGGTGACGATATAATAAAGGAACCAGTACAAGAATAGAGACATAACATAAAAGAACCGTCCATAATTTTATTAGACAAAATAACCAAACAGAAAGTACATCTATTTATTAAGTCTCATCGACAACTACTTGAACATATAAAGGAAAAGAAAACGACATAAACCATCAAACTAAAGTAAACCAAACTGAAACGCAACACGTCAAGGTCTCTGAGCAACTCTAAAGAAAATTGAACTAAGGTAGTATTAAATCTGTGCTTGCAAATCTGGAAGCCAAAGAATATAGATAGTTAGCCAAAGGCTAAGTGGGTAATCAGAAAATATGTAAATGAATTTAATCTTAATTAAGAAATCAATAAATTAAAGTGGATCATAATTTCATATTATTACTTTAAGTTCTTGTATAGTCTCAATTGGTACATAATATATATATATATATATATATATATATATATATATATATATTTATCTATCATCACAAGTATTATCAATCCTTATTATTTAAGCAAGTTATATCATCACTATTATAATCTCAATATGGTCAAATGTTATAAACAGTATCAACATTTATATAATTAATTAAAAAGTACACAACATGAGCCAATATCATCAGAGTATAATCATATCTCATATATCTATAGGCTATCAGCCTCCTCAGAATATATCGTCACATATGTTATCTAACGTATGAGCTAACAACCCTCACCGATAGAAGACAGGATAAACACTGACCTCGGCCTCTACTCTACCACAATAATATGTGGGCAGTCAGTGCTCTGGACCGAGGGCTACATCACACCACTACTACTCAAGTGTACGGTCTAGTACTCTAATATAAGACTCTGGTATAAAACTAGGTTCATAGTTAACACCTTTTAATATTTATCATTTTGCATCACAATTAATTCACTTTATATCTTTTCTGATTTCTCATAATTATTACATTCTTAATTTGTATCTTCTCAACTTGGTCTAACCGACCAACTCAATTCAAATTCCATCTTATTCATTCATTTATGTATCACCATAAGTTTTACATGTAAAGGCTAAGTATCAACAGGTAAGGGCTAAGTATCAACAGAATAAAATATCAACAGCAAGGAATATAATAGATCAAGCAATGTAATGACATGTATCAACAGACAGAGTAAATCAGAGTATCTATTTAAATTTTGAAAATATCCTTTTTCATTGTAATTCCCCCAGATGAATCCATGTGTGAACAGGAAAAAAATAATTAATTACCCTTTAATGATTTAATTACTTTAATCTTGTTTGAGTATTTTAAAGATCTTTTTAATTCCCCTTTTTAAAACCATTATAACATAATATATATATATATATATATATATATATATATATATATATATATATATATATATATATATATATATCAATTAAGGTTATCTATTCATGCATAGGAAAATATATGAGTCCAAGGAAGGATGTACCCACCTTTGTGTCTATCAAACTCCGAGTGTCAGCAGATCAACGTGCTCCACTTGAACCAATATCTATATATAATATTAAAATAATTCCAATAATCAAAATATTATTTAATAAGAATAATAATACAAAATCTAAACATTACGAACAACCCTAAGTCTAATATTCGCTTCCTCATAATATTTCCCATCCTTACTACCTTTTATCCCATTACCAATCTCTATAACCATCCTGATAAAAATTTTATCTTCTAAGGCTAGGACTGTTAGCGAAAGAGAGGGACGAGTTAACAACCCAAAACTACAACCCCCAGATTCCACAGAAGATAAAGGAAGGAAAATGTTACTATTTCCTAACTTAACCCACACCAAAAAAAAACCCTAAACCATTAGTTAGCCCACAAAACGCAGAGAGAAAAAAATAAAGCAGAGATCGGGAAACCTAGCAAGTAGAGTTGCGGGCATGGCAGTGACGTCACGGGCACAAGGCGGCGATCACGCGGTCGGCTCGCAACGATTGTGGCGTCGGTGGTTGAAGGCACTGGCATCGTGGTTGCTGCATCGCAGGCGCAGAGGCGTCAGGACCTGCGGCTGTCGACAGGCGACGTCACTGTTGGTAACTGCGCCACGACCGGAGGGTGGCATCGCGGACGAAAGGTGACAGCGATCGCGTGGTCGGCAGGCGGCGTTGCGAGGCTGCGCAGAGGGGCGACAATCGCATTAGGGCAGAGGCAGGGGTTGTGGGAGGAGGCGGCGGTGGGAGAGGGATTTAGGGCTCGAGTTCGCTAGGGTTTTTGCCGCTCGTCTCCTTAAATCGCGTCCCTCGCGAATCTCACGATTTCCTCTCCGAGGAAAACGGAGATCGTGACTTCTTCATTTTTTTAATACCGATTCTTAACAATCTCGGATGGTCTGAGGGGTGCAACAACAATGTGCAATCGATTGATATGACAATACTAGTAGATTGGTATAGAGAAACCAACAAAATAGGTCAAGGTGGAGTCAAACCATGAATTTATTTGTTATTTTGATATTAGTCGACTGATATATATATATAACAATCGACTGATGGAGTTAAACCATGAATCGATTTGTGATTTGACATTAGTCAATTACCAAACATGATGCAATCGACAGATAAAATCAAACCACAAATTTGGTTGAGATTTTTGGTTTAATTGATTGCATGGATGAATAGTTGATTGATAGGGTCAAACCATGAATTAGTTTGTGGTTTTGACATGAATCAATTGCTAGGATCATAACAATCGACTAATAATTTAAACCTTGAAATTCATCATTAATCAGAAATATTTTAAGTTAATTAATACAGTCTATTGGTCAAAGTTCAAAGGCACAAAAAATTTGACAATCAATTGCACCAATCAATTAATCACTATCAATCAACTGATAAACATGTATCAATCGATTGATGTGCAATTTCAGACAGACAATAACTATTGATTCAAAATTTCATATTGATGTTCAACGGTCAACTAATCGCTAAATATGGACTGCAGCCGATTGATATAATGCAGGTAGTCCACTGATGCCTAAAGATTTGTGAAGCAATTATGCTCGGTTGAACATCATATAAAATTTATTGAAAGCTTCATTTTAAAGGAGAGAACTCCGAGAAGAACTTCTTCCCTTAATCAATACTTCATTCCAAAAAGTAAGAAGAACGAGAGATCATTGTTCAAAGAGATTTAGTGAAAATATCGTTAGGATCTTACGCCTTGGATTAACAATCTTAAGGGTTATGAATTAGACAAATCATTGTGTCTTTGTAGCGCGATTAGGGTGTGATTGATTGTGTTGTTTTTTTTATTTCAGTTGTGCACTCGACGGTCAAAAGGAACTTCCCCCCCTTTGGTCCTACAAACAAAACCCAATTGAAGTTGCTACTTATTACTAGCCAAATAAATTAGATGGCTACTTGTCAATTGAATTTCTTCTTCCTACAATTAGGCTCATGTTGAATTATCTCATTCTAGAAAAAAACACGTACATTTATGAACTGCACTAATGTATTAACAATTTAAATCAAACTGAATTATTTACAAAAAAATAATTAAAATAACTACTATTTTTATGTATTCCTTCTTAGAGAAATATAAGTTTATATATGTCCTGAATGGATTTTGTTCCTTGCACAAAGTCCAACCTTGACTGACTGAAGTGATCTATCTATCTAATTAGTTACCGAACGATAAGGTTAATTATTTGTTGATCAAGATGTGCTCATACAGTTAAGGAGCTTTTGTTTGAAAGAACGTTCTGGCTAATGTAACGACAATCCATGACATGGAAATCAGTTGTTTCAAACAGACGCTGGGCAGATGAACAAAAGAATCGAGGCTCACCTGTGTCCTGAAAATATTCAGGATCAGGATATTGAGAGGGTCCCTCACCCCTACGTGGAATTTTCTTCCTAGGAGGTTTAGTTGCAGTATGTTTTTGTCTAACCCTATAATGCAATGCATGAGTTTGATGATGTAAACAAGCAACAAGTAGCAAGTTAGCCCAGGCATAATCATAAAGAAGGAAGAAAAGTAAAGATATTATGTTTTCATTGTATACCTTCTTTCCATTGTGATGATTTTCCAAGAACAAGCACTAAAACCCTAGGTTTTGGTTGGAGTTGATGAACCAAGGGAGATTAGAGCTAAGAATAGAGAGATTAGAGCTCTAGAGCGCTGGAGGACACGAAAAGAGGAAGAAAACAGCGAGATCGGCGAGACCCTAGGGTTAGCAGTCGACCGTTGTTTGAGATTTCTTTTATAGAAAGTTCGCCATCAGTCGACTACTGTTGGGCCAGTCGACTGCTCCAGTCGACTGAGCCTTAGCAGTCGACTGCTCCCTTATTTCAGAAACTTCACAGATTTATTGGTCGAGTGAAGCAGTCGACTGGGCAGTCGACTGACTATGATCAGCACTGTGCAGTTTCTGATACGAACTTCAGAAATGCCTAGAAAATTTCATAAAATTCAAAAAAATTTAAAATTTTACATAGACATGTTTGTTTTCACATATTCTATCAAGGAAAAATATGAGCTTGTGAAAAATGATTGTATTTTTGTGGTTTGATATAAAAACTTTTGTAGTTTGACACAAACTTGTATATTTTGTATCAATTTCAAGGTTTTGTTATGAATCCATTCCAACTTCCTTTATCTTTCAACATTAAATACTTGTTGAAATGGTTTTAGATTATTTAAAATATCCAACTATGATTGATGGGCAAGATGTCCATTATCGGTAAGATTAACTTTGATTCAATGTAGCTTAGCTAAGTCTTTTTTGGTCTACCTCGCCCTCGTTTGATATGCGTATTTGTTATAGTTTCACACCGCCTAACTGGAGCATTTATCGGTCGTCTAAGTACATGTCCGTACCACCTTAAACGTGTCTCACGGAGTTTTCCCTCAATAGATGCAACTCCAACTTTTCTCTAATGCTCTCATTTCTTATTCTGTCCATCTTCGTATGTCCACACATCCATCTTAACATCCTCATCTCCGCAACTCTCATCTTTTGCTCATGTGCTCGAGTCATAGCCCAACATTCAGCGCCATATAACATGGCAGGTCTAATTGCCGTTTTATAGAACTTTCCTTTAAGTTTTAGAGGCACTTTACGATCACATAAAACACCTGATGCTCTCCTCCACTTCAACCATCCTGTTTGTATTCTATGTAAGACATCTCTCTCAATCCCTCCATCGGCTTGCAAAAATGATCCTAAATATTTAAAACTCTCAGTTTCAGACAACTCATCATCTCCTATTTTAATACTTGTCTCATTACGTTCAATATTGCTAAACTTAAATTCCATATATTCTGTCTTTACTCTACTAAGCCTAAAACATTTCTCTTCTAGGTTTCTTGCTAAGATTCTAATTTAGCATTTACTCCCTCACGTGTTTCATCTACCAATACAATATCATCTGCAAACAACATGCACCATGGTACGGTATCTTGAATATGTCCAGTAAGTTCATCCATGATTAGTGTAAAAAGATAAGGACTTAGAGCTCACCCTTGATTACGCTAACACCCCTCTTTTCTACTGCCACCTCTTGAAATTCAACCCTATGAATTTCTCTGGCTTCTCGGCATGATTGATTGGGACTGTTGGAACTGTCCCAATCGTGACAGTAGGAGTCGTTACCTGTACTTGTTGAGGAGTAGGCTCCGCTATCGTCATCTCAACTTGGTCCGACGCCATCGCAACAGATAGGAATCTGTTTTAAGATTGTTAGAAGCTTTACTTTTGATACAGCCGAGCCGAGTGGCCGCCGAGTGCCGAGCCAAATGCCGAGTGCCGAATGGCCGAGCGCCGAATGCCGAATGCCGAATCTCGAATGGCCGAGTGCCGAATGCCGAATGCCGAATGGTCGAGCCGAATGGTCGAGGCCTGCGTTCAATGCAATTTCCTTAAAATAGATTGTTCCTCACGACGTACGTCTATTTCCCAGGTGACAACGATAAAACCGGATCGTTTCCGGCGAACTGTCTACACCACAAAGCTATCACCAGAGGGGTGCAAAGGATAAGAAAGCAGTGATCGAGAAAAGTTTTTCACACTCCTCTCCTACTGTCGTCGCTGCCTCTTTTATAACCTTGCACCGTATCTGCCATTAATTGGAGATTAATGTCAATTAATGGATTAATGACCGCTTGATTCGAAACGTTTGTAATTGCACTCAGACGTTTCAACGCTAGGCAATTAACTCGTTCGTTTCACCACAGCTACGGTTACAAAAAATGGAATGAGATGCAAAATGTTGGTTGATCTGCTTGGCATCTTTTGCCCTGACCGGTCCGACATTCGACACGCGCAGGTTGCGCTCGCACACAAGTTGCCTTGCGGGCAGTACAATCCGGGCCCTGGATTTGCCCCCCCCCTGCGCGCCCACGCGTGAGAGAGAGCCTCTCCCCTTGCATTTGTTCACAACATTAATGCTTGTGATACAATATAAATCAACCAAGTAGCCCCTCAACTACCAATGTGGGACTAAACTCCTCCATATGAGAGTCTTCTCCATCCTTCCATTTCCATATTTCCATTCACATTTCCAACAACATGATGGAACTAAAAAACAACAAAGTATTAAGTACTCATTACTCAAAAACTCTATTAATTATTTCTGTTCGACCATCACAAGTTACAAAACTTCTTACTTTTGAAGGAGGAAGAACATCCTATAGGCAAATATTTCTTTCTT
>NC_133861.1:23798823-23800511 GCF_044706935.1 Curcuma longa | reverse complement strand
GGGACACCCAGTCAGCCACAACGTCAATCCACTTCAAGATCGAGCTTCATCGATCGGCCATGACATCAAACCACTCGGGCTCGAGGCATTGACAGTCAACCACAACCTCAACCCACTCGAGCTCAAGTCGGATTGTACGTGTGATACCTGTAGCAACGAACATAATGCTTTGTTTAATTGCTCAGTTACCAATCGATTGTTGAGTGATAGGAATCGATTGGTAGACAATGTTGGGCAAACATACATGACTATTAATATATCGAACGTTCATGAACAAACTTGGTGTTCGAATTGGTAAGAGCTTGTTTTCGTTCGTTTAATACACATAAGATCAATTAAATGAACAAACTTGGATTCAACTCGTTAAACTAAATGAACAAACTTGAACATATATATGTTCAACTCATTAATGTTCGTGAACAATATTTGTGAATAACGTTCGTGAATAATATTCGAGAACAACGTTTATAAATAATGCTTCATGAATCTATGTTCATTAATAGAACTCTTATCAATATGCTAAATAAATAAAGAAACTTTCAAAATGAATAAATAAATTTGTATTATCAAACTTAATAATCAATCAAACAATTTTAAAATACAAAAGTTTCAAACAAACAAGTTCGAACCAAGCTCAAGCTCATAAAAATGAAACAAAGTCAAGCTTGAATAATCATTTCAATGACTTGATTCATTTTAGGCTCGGCTTGGCTCAGCTCAATTACCTTATCAAACAAGCTTGAACACTACAGAACTTGACTCAGCTTGACTCATTTACAACCCTATAAATAGAAGCTTTCTAAACAGATTCGATTTGCTAGTTCGACTGGAGGCTATCAATCGATTGTTGTGTCTTATCAATCAATTGTTGGTGGTTAAACTACATGTAAAGAGTCATTCTGTAGGTGTCAATGGTCAAATTATAGTGAAGCAATTAATTGGTGAAGGTTAGCAATTGATTGCTAGGTAGAAATCAGCTCAACAGTAGCTCATAAAAGAGGATTTTGAGGTAAATCGAAGATGTCGGTTCTTGAGGGTTTAAAGATTAAATGTTGCTCTATTTCCCAACATCAAGAGGCAATTCAAAGCAATGAGAAAGCATCCAAAGCAAAGATTTCGCTTGTAAAGTCGTTTCCACTTTCATTTGTATTTGTATCTTTGTATTATTTGTATTTGCTGTGAAAATATTGTAAGAGACTTGTTTGCCTCTAGAAGGTATTCAAGAATGAGAAGGTTAGTGGTGGTAGTCGTTAGGATTAGATCTTATATGTAATCGCCTTGGGAGGCGTAGAACCAAGTAAACCACCTCATTCTAGCGATTGTGTAGTGTGTTATGTTTTGGCATTAACTTTGATTCAAGTTTTCTGCTACACATTCAAACACTGAACATAAAATCGAAATGGAGCAATTGAAATTATTTACCCTCCTTCTAGCTCACACGAGTCATAACAATTTTAATGACATATAATCTTTCACCATGTATGTGTATGAAACAATCATACCTATATATTGTCACAGTTGATACCTGATCCCATCTACTCCAGGAGAGAACATCGAGATCTACTTACAATTTCTTGTTGCAGATTTAAAGGATTTGTGGGAGACCGGAGTGTACATATGATGCATCAACCAAGATAAAATTTTTAATTGCATATCGTATCCTATGGACAATAACTAATTTTCTTGGG
>NC_133861.1:23797714-23798723 GCF_044706935.1 Curcuma longa | reverse complement strand
AGAAAGCACTAGTAGATCAAACCAGAGTTTTGATTATGGAACTAGGATCAAATTAAGTATGTGGTTTGGCTAACCAAGTTGAACTGAGCTTACAGGAAACAGGTTAAGTCCTAGTGCTGCTAGGCATGAAGTCTTGGCGGAGTCAAAGTGCACCAGGTGAAGTCTGCGCTCATCAGGAGGACCACGCCGCAGTAGAAGTCTGGACTTGGTCAGGAGGATTAAGTTGCAGCAGAAATCTGGGCTTGGTTAGGAGGACCAAGTTGCAGCAGAAGACTGGGCTGATCAAGAGAATCAGTTGCAGCACAAGTTCTGGGGTAACGATAGAGCCGAGCATAAGTCCAACGAGTCAAGAGGACTCTGTTGGCATCGAGATAAATTCTCCCGAGGGGAGTCGGTGAGGACGCGTTCCCAAGAGGAACAGTAGGCGTTAAAAGTTTAACCCAGGATCTCACCGGAGATCCAAAGTTAAGACTTGGAGTTGGTTCGGTGAACCAACTCAATCCTTTGTATGTTATGTTGAGCTAACTTTTTGTGCAGGAAGGAAAAGTCAGATGAATGCGAAATCCAGACGAAAAGCTGGATTTTTGGGTCTGGAGTTGACTCTGATGAGTTCTGGAGTCGACTAGGAACCGAGTCAGCTGGAATCCGAAAGTCAGGCGTCAACTTTCTGCCAGATCACCCTGGAGTCGACTCAGGTAAGGTTTTGAGTCGACTCAGGGTCAAGACTTATCGCCGTTGACGCCACCGCGACTCGAGTCGACCCAGAAGTCAATCGGAGTCGACTCAGGAAGGATAACGGCCAAAGAAGATAAAAGTCTATCTGCCACGCAAGCTGGAGTCGACCCAGATCGGCATCTGAGTCGACTCAGGACCCCTATATAAGGCAGTCGCGACCAACAACCGGATTCAACCATTCCAACGCCTACCGAACCTCATTCCCACGAAGCTCCGAGCGCTTCATCTTCGACGTCGATGTTGTACCTACTCCAAGCTACTCTTCTTCACACCG